>NW_025534500.1:0-190766 GCF_020615455.1 Coregonus clupeaformis | reverse complement strand
ATGATATAATAATAATAATATGCCATTTAGCAGACGCTTTTATCCAAAGCGACTTACAGTCATGTGTGCATACATTTTTACGTATGGGTGGTCCCGGGGATCAAACCCACTACCCTGGCATTACTAGCGCCATGCTCTACCAATTGAGCTACAGAGGACCACAACAGGCCAGTATAGATAAATATAGACAATATACACATTAAACTTAAATCCGTTCTACCTCATTTCTACCAGCATGTTAAATGTGCAACCAGGGGGAAAAACACTCTACACCACCTTTACTCCACACACAGAGACACATACAAAGCTCTCCCTCGCCCTCCATTTGGCAAATCTGACCATAACTCTATCCTCCTGATTCCTGCTTATAAGCAAAAACTAAAGCAGGAAGCACCAATGACTCGGTTAATAAGGAAGTGGTCAGATGACACAGATGCTAAGCTACAGGATTGTTTTGCTAGCACAGACTGGAATATGTTCCAGGATTCTTCCGATAGCATTGAGGAGTACACCACATATATATATTTTTAAGTTATTTAGCATACGCTCTTATCCAGAGCGACTTACAGTAGTGAGTGCATACATTTTTCATACTGGCCCCCCGTGGGAATCAAACCCACAACCCTGGCGTTGCAAGCGCCATGCTCTACCAACTGAGCTACAGGAGGCCTGTATGATGCAATCTCTATTGCACTCCACACTGCCCTTTCCCACCTGGAAAAGAGGAACACCTACGTGAGAATGCTATTCATTGACTACAGCTCAGCGTTCAACACCATAGTGCCCTCAAAGCTCATCACTAAGCTAAGGACCCTGGGACTAAACACCTCCCTCTGCAACTGGATCCTGGACTTCCTGATGGGCCGCCCCCAGGTGGTAAGGGTAGGGTAACAACACATCTGCCACGCTGATCCTCAACACGGGGGCCCCTCAGGGGTGCGTGCTCAGTCCCCTCCTGTACTTCCTGTTCACCCATGACTGCATGGCCAGGCACGACTCCAACACCATCATTAAGTTTGCCGACGACACAACAGTGGTAGGCCTGATTACCGACAATGATGAGACAGCCTATAGGGAGGAGGTCAGAGACCTGGCTGTGTGGTGCCAGGATAACAACCTCTCCCTCAACGTGATCAAGACAAAGTAGATGATTGTGGACTACAGGAAAAAAAAGAGGACTGAGCACACCCCCATTCTCATCGACGGGGCTGTAGTGGAACAGGTTGAGCGCTTCAAGTTCCTTGGTGTCCACATCACCAACAAACTATCATGGTCCAAACACACCAAGACAGTCGTGAAGAGGGCACAACAAAGCCTATTCCCCCTCAGGAGACTGAATAGATTTGGCATGGGTCCTCAGATCCTCAAAAAGTTATACAGCTGCACCATCGAGAGCATCCTGACTGGTTGCCTGCTCAGCCTCCGACCGCAAGGCACTACAGAGGGTAGTGCGTACGGCCCAGTACATCACTGGGGCCAAGCTTCCTGCCATCCAGGACCTCTATACCAGGCAGTGTCAGAGGAAGGCCCTAAAAATGATCAAAGACTCCAGCCACCCTAGTCATAGACTGTTCTCTCTGCTACCGCACGGCAAGCGGTACCGGAGCGCCAAGTCTAGGTCCAAAAGGCTTCTTAACAGCTTCTACCCCCAAGCCATAAGACTCCTGAACAGCTATCATGGCTACCCGGACTATTTGCACTGCCCCCCCACCCCAACCCCCTCTTTTACGCTGCTGCTACTGTTTATTATTTATGCATAGTCACTTTAACTCTACCCACATGTATATATTACCTAAATTACCTCGACTAACCGGTGCCCCCGCACATTGACTCTGTACCGGTACCCCCTGTATATAACCTCCCTACTGTTATTTTATTTTACTGCTGCTCTTTAATTATTATTTTTTATTAATTTTTTTCTTAAAAACTGCATTGTTGTTTAAGGGCTTGTAAGTAAGCAGTTCACTGTAATGTCTACACCTGTTGTATTCGGCGCATGTGTGTCACGATCGTCGTAATGAACAGACCAAGGCGCAGCGTGATGAACGAACATGTTTAACTTTATTATCTTTAGTGATAATAGAACACAATCAACAAAACAAGAAACGACTCGTGAAGTCCACGGTAACAATGACCGAACACGGAACAAGAACCCACAAACACAAAGGGAAAATAGACAGTATAAATATGGCTCCCAATCAGAGACAACCAACGACAGCTGACACTCGTTGCCTCTGATTGGGAGTCACTCTAGCCAACATAGAAATAAACACAACAGAATTACCAACATAGAAATAAACACATAGAATGAACACACCCTGGCTCAACATATAGAGTCCCAGAGCCAGGGTGTGACAGTACCCCTCTAAAGGCGCGGACTGCGACCGCGCCTCAACCTGAACAAAACAGGGGAGGGCTGGGCGGGCATACCTCCTCGGCGGCGGTTCTGGCTCCGGCCTTGACCACCACCCTCCAATAAACCCCCCATAGCGCCCCTGGTCCAGTCTGGCCCTGCCGGCTGGAGCTGAACTGGACTTAGCAGGAGCGGTTAGCTTCAGCTCCATAGTGGAGCAGTTGACCGGTACCTTACCAGGCACCGGTGACCCAGGCACGGGTTGTGCTGGACTGACGACGCACACCCCTGGCTTGGTGCGTGGAGGAGGAACGGGCCTTACCAGGCTGACGACGCGCACCCCTGGCTTGGTGCGTGGAGGAGGAACGGGCCTTACCAGGCTGACGACTCGCACCCCTGGCTTAGGGCGTGGAGGAGGAACGGGCCTTACCAGGCTGACGACTCGCACCCCTGGCTTAGTGCGTGGAGGAGGAACGGGCCTTACCAGGCTGACGACTCGCACCCCTGGCTTGGTGCGTGGAGGAGGGGACGGGCCTTACCAGGCTGACGTCTCGCACCCCTGGCTTAGTGCGAGTAGCAGGAACAGGCCTTACCAGGCTGACGTCTCGCACCCCTGGCTTAGTGCGAGTAGCAGGAACAGGCCGGGCCGGGCTGGCGACGCGCACCGTCGACTTGGTGCGAGTGGCAGGAACAGGCCGGGCCGGGCTGGCGACGCGCACCGTAGACTTGGTGCGAGTGGCAGGAACAGGCCGGGCCGGGCTGGCGACGCGCACCGTAGACTTGGTGCGAGTGGCAGGAACAGGCCGGGCCGGGCTGGCGACGCGCACCGTAGACTTGGTGCGAGTGGCAGGAACAGGCCGGGCCGGGCTGGCGACGCGCACCGTAGACTTGGTGCGAGTGGCAGGAACAGGCCGGGCCGGGCTGGCGACGCGCACCGTAGACTTGGTGCGAGTGGCAGGAACAGGCCGGGCCGGGCTGGCGACGCGCACCGTAGACTTGGTGCGAGTGGCAGGAACAGGCCGGGCCGGGCTGGCGACGCGCACCGTAGACTTGGTGCGAGTGGCAGGAACAGGCCGGGCCGGGCTGGCGACGCGCACCGTAGACTTGGTGCGAGTGGCAGGAACAGGCCGGGCTGGCGACGCACACCGTAGGCTTGGTGCGAGTGGCAGGAACAGGCCGGGCCGGGCTGGCGACGCGCACCGTAGACTTGGTGCGAGTGGCAGGAACAGGCCGGGCCGGGCTGGCGACGCACACCGTAGGCTTGGTGCGTGGAGCAGGGACAGGCCGGACTGGGCTGGCGACGCACACCGTAGGCTTGGTGCGTAGAGTAGGGACAGGCCGGACTGGGCTGGCGACGCACACCGTAGGCTTGGTGCGTAGAGCAGGGACAGGCCGGGCTGGGCTGGCGACGCACACCGTAGGCTTGGTGCGTAGAGCAGGGACAGGCCGGGCTGGGCTGGCGACGCACACCGTAGGCTTGGTGCGTGGAGCAGGGACAGGCCGGACCGGGCTGGCGACGCACACCGTAGGCTTGGTGCGTGGAGCAGGGACAGGCCGGACCGGGCTGGCGACGCACACCGTAGGCTTGGTGCGTGGAGCAGGGACAGGCCGAACCGGGCTGTGGAGACGGATAGGAGACCTGGAGTGAAGAGCGGCCACAACCCGTCCTGGCTGAATGCCTACCCTCACACACTCTGTGTGAGGCATCCGCACAGGACGTACAGGGCGGTGTATCCGTAACCTGGTGGCCTTCTGAATCCGCCCCTTTTCTGCCTCCGTCAGCCCCGTCGTCCATGCCGTGTGCCCCCCCCTAAAAATGTTCTGGGGTTGCCTCTCGCCTGTCCGACGTTGACCCGTTTGGCGCCGCTGCTCCTCTCTACGGCGCGCCTCCACCGTCTCTTCTCCCGACGCTTCCTCCCATGTCCAGCCCAAGAGCTGCCCCTGGACACGCTGCTTGGTCGTTGCATGGTGGGTTCTTCTGTCACGATCGTCGTAATGAACAGACCAAGGCGCAGCGTGATGAACGAACATGTTTAACTTTATTATCTTTAGTGATAATCGACACAATAAACAAAACAAGAAACGACTCGTGAAGTCCACGGTAACAATGACCGAACACGGAACAAGAACCCACCAACACAAAAGGAAAATAGACAGCATAAATATGGCTCCCAATCAGAGACAACCAACGACAGCTGACACTCGTTGCCTCTGATTGGGAGTCACTCTAGCCAACATAGAAATAAATACAACAGAATTACCAACATAGAAATAAACACATAGAATGAACACACCCTGGCTCAACATATAGAGTCCCAGAGCCAGGGTGTGACAATGTGGCAAATAATATTTGATTTGATTTGATAAATACACATTAAGATACAAAACACAGTCATTTAAAACTAACACTTTCCTCATTATAATAATCAGCTGTGTGAATTGTCCTAGGGACTTCAAAGCATCCAATCGAAACCTTATTTGGAGTGCTTCCTGCACAACTGCAAAAATCAGACTGTAGCCTTGTCACAGCCAGGTCAGCATACATTTTACATTTTAGTCATTTAGCAGACGCTCTTATCCAGAGCGACTTACAGTTAGTGATTACATATTTTTTTTATACTGGCCCCCCGTGGGAATCGAACCCACAACCCTGGCGTTGCAAACGCCATGCTCTATCAACTGAGCTACATCCCTGCCGGCCATTCCCTCCCCTACCCTAGACGACGCTGGGCCAATTGTGCGCCGCCCATGAGTCTCCCGGTCGCGGCCGGCTGCGACAGAGCCTGGATTCGAACCAGGATCTCTAGTGGCACAGTTAGCACTGCGATGCAGTGCCTTAGACCACTGCGCCACTCAGGAGATCCTTTCATCAGCAGTCGGGGCAATTGCGTACATAATAGTATCATCAGCATATCGATGAAATGTACCATTTTTAACAGATTGACCAATAGCATTTATATAAATAGTAAAAAGAACAGGTCCTAGTATCGACCCCTGTGAAATGCATGGCATTTTATTTTAAATCCAAAAAGTGAGCTTTGTTTCTGTTTTTTACTTCTTTGTTACTTCTTATCAAAATGTTGAAAGAACTGTGCTGTAAACTCAGATTATAACACTTCACACTGACACATAGATACAGTACTGAGAGACTAGTGTGGAAAAATACTGTTTGGAAAAATACTGTAAATGGGGGACAGGGGAGTTAGGAAAAAAATACAGGAATCAATAACAAAATGGAACTTTTAAGGTTTTTCAACTGTGCTAAAGACAACCCCAGTCCGAAATCAATGGCTGGATCATTGCAGCATGATTTATATAAGTACAGCCTGGCTGCTTCCATAGCCCCTGTAGGGTGACATCCCCAGAGTTGAGCCTTTCATTAATTGAGAGAGAGAGTTTTCTACATCTTTTCAGTCCACACAATGAAAACTGCTGATGTGTGGAACTGTAATAGTCTCTTTCAGGACATTGTTGACTAAACGGTTTCTGAAAAAGTTTCTCCACTCATAAAATAAGTCATCTGTGCATTATGGGGGCTAAGCGAAGGTCCTATCAAGAATGAATTGCATATAATGACCTTTTTCAAAAGCTTGTTAACAAACAATTAAATAATGATTTATACGTTTATAAGCAGAACTTCACATGCTGTGTTACACAATTTATCTGTCAAAATTGACAATTATATTCATCAAGAGCTTTGCAGTATCTAACTCCCAATCAAGCCAGTCCAGCAAATAAGTCAGCTAGAATCCTCTCGAACAGTGTGAAACACTAGATGAAAACAGCTCAGGTCCATGAAATGGCCTGCAGGTTTCTCCACACACAACCAACCTGACCTTCAATCAGTGCTTTAATATTTCATTCCTTCTAGTTACAATGCAGTGGGGGAGGTCATGTGGCCAAAAGCACATTGGTGTGACTAATTTCAGCGGAAAATCCACAGATTGAGTATTTGTCTTTCACATAGTGCTAGAATTAAGTGATCCTCTCAATTTACCTTTCATCACTCCCACCTCTATTCATACAGACAACGAATAGTTCAGTATGATAAAAAATGTAAATGCTCTATGGATATAATAATCTAATAGTTCCTGTCTTATTTGCTACGCTCATTTGACATCGACTCAGTGGAGGCCCCAATCATCTGCTAGTGTGAATTTACAAAAACACTTAAAATAATTCATAGCTGAGCTGACGAAATACTTGGCCTGAGCAGCCTGCCACCCTCGTTAAATGAACCTGGTATTATTCACACTCCGTCAGCAGGTGTCTCTTTCAGCACCGGGCAAGACACGGTACTGAGAGCGCTATGCCAAGAGAGGGAGACACAAACACACGTGTGGGCACAAGTACACACGCACACTAGTGCGGTTATTTTTCATTTTTTAAACAACTAATTGACTAACATCAGTTCAATTATTTGAATTCCATTTTTTTTTTTTTTCTTTCTGTGAGCTCAATGCACACATTTCGCGGTCTCTCTAGAGATAAATCAGATCAAGCCCGAACTGTGCGATGTAGTAGGGAGGCCAATATTCTACATTACCTGTACACATTTTAGAACACCTACTCATTCTAGGGTTTTTCTTTATTTGTACTATTTTCTACATTGTAGAATAATAGTGAAGACATCAAAACTATGAAATAACACATATGGAATCATGTAGTAAAAAGTGTTAAACAAATCAAAATATATTTTATATTTGAGATTCTTCAAATAGCCACCCTTTGCCTTGATGACAGCTTTGCACACTCTTGGCATTCTCTCAATCAGCTTCATGAGGTAGTCACCTGGAATGCATTTCAATTAATAGGTGTGCCTTCTTAAAAGTTAATTTGTGGAATTTATTTCCTTCTTAATGTGATTGAGCCAATCAGTTGTGTTGTGACAAGGTAGGGGGGGCCTAGAGAGTAGGCCTAGACAAGTCAATGTGGTAGATCTAAGAGTCCTGCATGCCTCTGCATGTGATGGATGATTTCTGGAGAGTTGAGGGTGTGAGCCTGGGATAACTTAGAGTTGGGTTTTGTCTCCTGCTTCAGGCTAGGGGCTTAGAGTAGGTATCTGACTGATCCAGTTTCATGGTGCTAAAAAGCACCACTCTCTGTGAAGCTGTTAACATTCACATCCATTGACAACCATGGGATAGGTAGAGATAAGAGTAATTTGAGACTTTAACAGTTTATAGGACCTATATACAGTATATACAGTATATTTGCTATTGACTTAGAAGTACAACTGGCATACATGCAGGCTAGTGTTAGTGAATGTGCCCCTCATCCAACCATTCACATATTCCTGTAAGAGGTTTTGTTTTGGTGATTTGAACCTAACAGGCTAACTGTTAAAAGCAGCTGCTTTTAAATGAGTCAAACTAAACCTTTGGAGATACACTACCAGTCAAAAGTTTGGACACACCTACTCCTACCTATTTTTACTATTTTTTACATTGTAGAATGATAGTGAAGACATCAAAACTATGAAATAACACATATGGAATCATGTAGTAACTAAAAAAGTGTTAAACAAATATTTTATATTTGAGATTCTTCAAATAGCCACCCTTTGCCTTGATGACAGCTTTGCACACTCTTGGCATTCTCTCAACCAGCGTTACCTGGAATATACAGAAGATTTGGTAAAAGACCAAGTCCATATTATGGCAAGAACAGCTCAAATAAGCAGAGAAATGACATCATTACTTTAAGACATGAAGGTCAGTCAATACGGAAAATTTCAAGAACTTTGAAAGTTTCTTCAAGTGCAGTCGCAAAAACCATCAAGCGCTATCAGTACCCGTATTGGCACTGAAAGGGGGACAGGCCGTGGACGAGCAGAGAAGGGTGTTGTGGGCGTACTCCACCCATGCCAGTCACTGACTCCACGTAACTGGGTTGCTGGAGGCGTAGCACCTCAGCACCCCCTCCAGATCCTGGATGACTTACTCCGTCTGCCCGTTTGACTGGGGATGGAAGCCGGAAGACAAGCTGACGGAAGCGCCGAGGCAGGTGGCGAACGCCTTCCAGAACCTGGAGGCAGACTGAGGGCCCCGATCCAACACCACATCTTGGGGAAGGCCGTGGACCCAGAAAACGTGCTGCACCACCAACTCAGCCGTCTCCCGGGCCTACGGGAGTTTGGGAAGGGGAATGAAGTGGGCAGCCTTCGAGAACCGGTCCACAACGACCAGGATGACTGTGTATCCATCAGAGGGGGGTAGGGTAGAAATGAAATCCAGAGAGATGTGGGACCAGGGACGCTTGGGGATAGGCAGGGGTCGGAGCAGCCCTGCCACGGGCTGACGTGAGCTCTTCGACACCACCCGACAACCAAATGGACAACCCAATTTCTAAATCGCACCTTGTGTATTCTACTATTCTAACTTGCAACAGTAAGTTGAGACTAGAGGCCTTCACAAGACCAAAATGTTGGACCCGTTCCGAAATGGACCTAGGGCTTTCCCAACCGGACACAATATGCATAAGTTAATTTTGACAATATAGAGATCCGTTCCAAACGGACCTGAGGACAACTAGACTTGTTCCATATAGGCCTGGTTGGATCCAGACCCGGTCCGATCTGAGTGAGGGAAGCAGCAGAAAAGTAAAATTTCAAGCTACTTTATTAACCGGAGCTGATAAAGCGCGAGGGAGAGGAGCAGGGGCCGTGCTGTGTATGTAAGCTACTATGAGTGTGAGCGAGTGACAGGGGAAGAGGGAGGAGGAAGGGAGAGATGAGAGACTGCAACCATCCAAGCCGGCTTGCACTATAGTAGACTAATAGCTGCCATAGTTAGGTTATTTATCATCCAATATGATTACGTAGTAACTGTCTTCAAACCGGGAGAAGCTAGTTAAGCTAGCTAGCTATGCTTATTGAGGCTGCATGCGCTTTCTCGTCCTACACAGTTACAAACAACAACAACTCCATTCAGAATATAGTAGTAGCAGCCTACCTGTTGGCTCTTGGTCGTTGTAGCCTATCCTTCTCCTTACACTTTTAATTCCATCTTCCATTGAATAGATATCTCCTAACCTTTGCCCCACAAAGAGGCTCTATGACTAGCCTATTGCCGCTTTGATGGCTTATGATTGGCCAACAACAACAACAAGCTACACGTGCCACCTACGTGAAAAACAAAGAACATCAGCATGAATTCTACAATTTCTCTCTCACTCTCTCTACTGCAGCAGTCGCGTTCAAAACTATACGGAAAAGTCAGTTACAATTACACATACCCCAGACCCGTGACAATCATATCAGATCCGACCCAGACCCGTGACATTATTTAGAATTCTGGATCCGGACCCGCTCGTGTATTCGGGTACAGGTGGATCTGTGAAGACCTGTAGTTGAGACACCAAATTACTTTTTGTTTTGGGGGAGGGGGGTTGCCCATCCCAGATCAGTTACGCATCCCTGATCTAAGTGGTTTATAGTTGGTATTCAGCAGTCATAAAATAATGTCTTATTTAATTTGATGAACTACTAAAATAGTGACTTTGTCATAGCATAGTCAGCTCTATAGAGATGATGACTTTGATTGGAATAATAAAGTAATCCAAAAAAAAACATGTAATATACACAAAAAATATTTTATTAAACTAAGGTAAGGTGAATAAATGATGGTTAATAACTGATAAGCAGTAATGGGCAGTCACTACCATCATGGGACTTTTATTTATTGTTTTATTCTGTGTTGTTAAAGCATTCAACCCACATAATGCATAGCGCAGTTAATGTTTAAAAACATAATCAAAACCGAAAACCATGATACGGTTTTATCAAACAGAAGCCGAACCGACCTCAAAAATCAAAAAGCATAATTGTTTAGCACTAATGCACATACACACACGCATACACACAAACACACAAACACACACACACCAGTAACAAATATATTTCAAACATGTTTCCCTTAAGGAGCCTCAAGGTGTGGAGTAACTTCATGTAAGTTACATAATGAAGACATTGACTCCATGTAAACTGAATATAAGAGAGACTGCAACAGCAACATTGTATTAAAAAGCATATCTTGAGGGGGTAATAAGAACAGAGAAAGTGCACTGCCACAAGCAGTGTCTGGATGGGACTATTGGGAAGCAGGTTTGAGGCTAATTCCAGTAGAATGCTCCCCTTGATTCTCAAAGAAGAACTCTCAATAGGTGTTAAACTCCTCTTCAGATCAAATACCCATGCATCCACAGTGAGTATGTGCCTTTTGGCAAACTCCAAGTGGGCTGTCATGTGCCTTTTACTGAGGAGTGGCTTCCGTCTGGCCACTCTACCAAAAAGGCCTGATTGGTGGAGTGCTGCAGAGATGGTTGTCCTTCTGGAAGGTTTTCCCATCTCCACAGAGGAACTCTGGAGCTCTGCCAGAGTGACCATCGGGTTCTTAGTCACCTCCCTGACCAAGGCCAAGGCCCCCCCCCGATTGCTCAGTTTGGCCGGGCGGCCAGCTCTAGGAAGAGTCTTGGTGGTTCCAAACTTCTTCCATTTAAGTATGATGGAGGCCACTGTGTTCTTGGGGACCTTCAATGCTGCAGAACATCTTTGGTACCCTACCCCAGATCTGTGCCTCGACACAATCCTGTCTCGGAGCTCTACGGACAATTCCTTCGACCTCAGGGCTTGGTTTTTGCTCTGACTTGCACTGCCAACTGTGGGACCTTATATTGACAGGTGTGTGCCTTTACAAATCATGTCCAATCAATTGAATTTACCACAGCTGGACTACAATCAAGTTGTAGAAACATCTCAAGGATGATCAATGGAAACAGGATGCACCTGAGCTCAAATTCGAGTCTCATAGCAAAGGGTCTGAATACTTGTATGTATTTGTTTTTATTTTTAATACATTTGCAAAAATTTCAAAAAAACTGTTTTCGCTTTGTCATTATGGGTTATTGTGTGTAGATTGATGAGGATTTTTTTTATTTAATCCATTTTAGAATAAGGCTGTAACGTAAAAAATGTGGAAAAAGTCAAGCGGTCTGAATACTTTCCGAATGCACTGTATCTGCAGCAATGTGATTGAGAGGAAAAACAGTACCAGTCAAAGGTTTGGACACACCTACTCATTCAAGGGTTTTTCTTTATTTTTACTATTTTCTACATTGTAGAATAATAGTGAAGACATCAAAACTATGAAATAACACATATGGAATCATGTAGTAACCAAAAAAGTGTTAAACGAAACAAAATATATTTTATATTTGACATTCTTCAAAAAGCCACTCTTGGCATTCTCTCAACCAGCTTCACCTGGAATGCTTTTCCAACAGTCTTGAAGTTGTTCCCACATATGATGAGCACTTGTTGGCTGCTTTTCCTTCACTCTGCGGTCCGACTCATCCCAAACCATCTCAATTGGGTTGAGGTCGGGGGATTGTGGAGGCCAGGTCATCTGATGCAGCACTCTCCTTCTTGGTAAAATAGCCCTTACATAGCCTGGAGGTGTGTTGAGTCATTGTCCTGTTGAAAAACAAATGATAGTCCCACTAAGCCCAAACCAGATGGGATGGCGTATCGCTGCAGAATGCTGTGATAGCCATCCTGGTTAAGTGTGCCTTGAATTCTAAATAAATCACAGACAGTGTCACCAGCAAAGCACCCCCACACCATAACACCTCCTCCTCCATGCTTTACGGTGGGAAATACATATGCGGAGATCATCTGTTCACCCACACTGCGTCTCACAAAGAAGGTTGGAACCAAAAATTTCCAATTTGAACTCCAGACCAAAGGACACATTTCCACCTGTATAATGCTCGTGTTTCTTGGCCCAAGTAAGTCTCTTCTTCTTATTGGGTCCTTTAGTAGTGGTTTCTTTGCAGCAATTCGACCATGAAGGCCTGATTCACACAGTCTCCTCTGAACCGTTGATGTTGAGATGTGTCTGTTACTTGAACTCTGTGAAGCATTTATTTGGGCTGCAATTTCTGAGGCTGGTAAGTCTAATGAACTTATCCTCTGCAGCAGAGGTAACTCTGGGTCTTCCATTCCTGTGGCGGTCCTCATGAGAGCCAGTTTCATCATAGCGCTTGACGGTTTTTGCGACTGCACTTGAAGAAACTTTCAAAGTTCTTGAAATGTTCCGTATTGACTGACCTTCATGTCTTAAAGTAATGATGGACTGTCATTTCTCTTTGCTTATTTGAGCTGTTCTTGCCATAATATGGACTTGGTCTTTTACCAAATAGGGCTATCGTCTGTATATTCCAGGTAACGCTGGTTGAGAGAATGCCAAGAGTGTGCAAAGCTGTCATCAAGGCAAAGGGTGGCTATTTGAAGAATCTCAAATACTAAATATTTGTTTAACACTTTTTTGGTTACTACATGATTCCATATGTGTTATTTCATAGTTTTGATGTCTTCACTATTATTCTACAATGTAAAAAATAGTAAAAAAAGGTAGGAGTAGGTATGTCCAAACTTTTGACTGGTAGTGTATCTCCAAAGGTTTAGTTTGACTCATTTAAAAGCAGCTACTTTTAACAGTTAGCCTGTTAGGTTCAAATCACCAAAACAAAACCTCTTACAGGAATATGTGAATGGTTGGATGAGGGGCACATTCACTAACACTAGCCTGCATGTATGCCAGTTGTACTTCTAAGTCAATAGCAAATATACTTTATATACTGTATATAGGTCCTATAAACTGTTAAAGTCTCAAATGACTCTTATCTCTACCTACCCCATGGTTGTCAATGGATGTGAATGTTAACAGCTTCACAGAGAGTGGTGCTTTTTAGCACCATGAAACTGGATCAGTCAGATACCTACTCTAAGCCCCTAGCCTGAAGCAGGAGACAAAACCCAACTCTAAGTTATCCCAGGCTCACACCCGCAACTCTCCAGAAATCATCCATCACCTGCAGAGGCATGCAGGACTCTTAGATCTGCCACATTGACTTGTCTAGGCCTACTCTCTAGAAAAAGACAAGGACAGAGAAGAAAAAGAAAGAAAGAACGAAAGAAAGGATAGCTCTGGCAGGAAGTCAAGGTAGGCTCTGTCATCCAGAGAGCCTCTAGCATTTTAATACACTGTGCAGTAATGTAATACTGGGAAAGACCTTGGTGTGTGCCAGTGTGATGGTGCATGAAATCCCAGAGCCACCCCACCGCTCCCCTCTCCTGTTTCAGTTGCCTACCTGCTTCTCACTCAGAGCTGTGATCTTGGCTTGAAGTTCATGGAGCTGCTTCTTCAAATCAGCATTCTGCAAAAAAAGAGAGAAACAAGCTTGTTATAGCTCCCTTATACATAGCTGTGAAGAGCTATTCATTTGTGACAGCTGAGTTGGGGTTTGCGTGCTATGTGGGGAGTGTGCCAAGCTCGGGGTGCTGTATTTGTGTGCGTGTGTAGGAGTAGCTTTAACTAGCATGAAGTCCAAGCTAAAATGACTGTGCACACCGTTTTCCACGGGACAAGTGAAGTGAGGTAGAAAGAGTAATCCACTCCCGTCACATCACTGGGCTGCCACAGCCACAGCTGTCAGCCACATGAGGGGACTCAGAGCTGGGATGTAGGAACACCACTGAAATGTGGGACGGGCTGCTGCTGCTGCTACAGCACTGGGTCCTCATAAAAGGGCTGCAGGATGATCAAGTACGGTAGGCGGATACTACAGAGATAGATGAGCTCTGAGGAGTTTTCAAGGCCGTTCGCAAAATTGACAGAGTAAAGTAAAAGAGGTGGAATTTGGAACAAATCTAAAATCTCTGAGCCCCAGTGACAAGGACATCATTTCTTAACTTGTCTTTTATCTGGTTTTCCTCTTAGGCTGTTTTAAATCGTATTTTTCAACTGTGTAGATTTTGAGTAATAGGGATATTACATTGTTTCAAAACGCTTGAAAAGCTCTGAACAGACTGAAATGTTCTGTAATAATTAAACTAATGTCAACCCCAAAACAATATACTGTATTTGGTCCTAGCAATCTGGTACAACCGCCTTAGTGACAGGAGGGGCTTACCTGTGGATCCTGTTTCATCTGGGCCACTAGTTTCTGTGAGAGAGAAATCATAGAAAGACACACAAGTTTTTAACAACCACATAACAAATTCATTGATACACATAATATATAACAATGAGAAAGGCTGTGTCACTTGTTCCTAACATGTCACATGTCCTTAATGGTTTGAAAAATGGTTTCGCAATAGGTTTTTACATGTTTCCTGAGATAACTGTTCCTTTTGCTCACCCCCATATTTAATTAAATAAAATAAATTAAAATGGAGCAAACTGAGGGCAAGAATCTGATGGAGTGTATGAACAAAAACCCAACCATATTCTGTTGCACAGTTGGATGTGTTACCAACTTTCCTCCCGAAACTTATCTGATGATAATTTACAGGTTAATCAAGTAATAAAATGGTGGTTAAATGGCAGAAAAGCAGAGAGATGCATAGTCCCATTACCTGATGAACCTGTATTTCCACTTTCAGGGCCTCTTGGAGGGTCTGTAATTCCATCATTGATCCCTTCTGTCGGAAGCTCAGTCCTGGACAGCTTTCAGCCTGTTCAGCCAGGAAGAAGGATATTTATCCCTTCATTCAACATGAATACTAATATGTCAACATAAAGACTTGTGACAGTGAAATCAAGTTGTGCTTATAACAAAGCAATGACATGGCATCAGGCCATAGAACACTGTAAAAATTGAGTTGTTATCTATCACCTTGAGTAAAGGTGTACATTAAGGTAGACATTTCCAAAACACTTCACATTGAAGTATACTTAATAGGATTTATAACATGTTTGTAAGTAGTTTATAAACATTTAATTATTAGTTTATAAACCTGTACACACACACACACACACACACACACACACACTTTGGATGTGACAAATTGAAAATGTTTGTTATAGTTTAAACAGACCATTTCTTTGCGGTTTTCCATTAAAACGATAAGAACATTTCATGAAATTCAATGTGAATTCACAATGCAGCTGTGCTGCTGCCAGCAAAGGTTTGGGTCTCACGGTGCGTCCCTTTCAGATGGTTAAGCGTTGCACCTGTACTACCATTATTGTACCTCAATTCCACCTCATTTGCATTTCACCACCTTCTCATTTAACTTCTCAAAGTATTGCCATACAGGACTTCGCTGCTGTCGATGATGAAGTAGTGGTGGAGAGTCGACTCCAAAATAATTGATTTCTCGACTCCTTGCATGTCGACTCCCGGTGTCGACTCCCATTTCTGAGTGTCAAGATTCGATTCCGCTAGGAATCGACTCCTAAGATTCAGTATTTTGGGAACGGAGGAGACTGATCAGTTGCCGTACTTCCGAGAACAGAAACGCTCACATCTTTCATAGCGACCTAGCAAGGGACGGTGAGACAGGTGAGAGAGGGACATTATAGGCAGGTCGGCCACCAAGCAGACAGTCAGAACCGTGCACTAGGCAATCAAAAGCTGCATCTCGCAATGGTATGCTGTATCTCGCCATTTCTTGGGTTGCAATGTCTCGCAACTTCAGTAAAGCAGGGCCTATCGTCAATGAATAAGCTAGGATATTCTACACGCAGCAGACCGAAGACTGAACACACACTTGCATCATTAGCAAAGAGAAAGAGCAGGCGAGCCAGCGCGAGGGAGAGAGAGAAGGGGGCAGGCAGAAAGAACTGTGCGCATATGTCTTGGTTATCTGTATCTTTCAATGTTTTGTCTTGCACGCCTCACAAATTCACCAAAGTAGCCTAAAGTTAACCTCTTCCTCTCTGGTTTTATTTAAATTACACAACTTTCCCAAGGCCTTTATAGCCTATCGCCTAGTTAGGCTATAACACGTAAAATAATATGTTTTGTGATAAGTGCACTGTGATTTAAAATGTTCAGTTATGGGTTTTTCTTAACGTTAAGGATTCCAATTGCATTTAAATGTTCACACCCCTAACACACACACATCCACACACCATACATGTTCATAGCTTTACCTTCACACAGTCTTCAGTTTTGAACACCATCCAATTTTGCGTTGAGGGGGTGGCAGCTGTGACAAAAAAGAGGCAATCAGATAAGCCACTCCACTTAAATAATGTTGCAGTGCGACATCCAGCAGCATGCCAGTGTGGGCTTTCCTCACCCACAGCAGGGGCACAAAACACTTGCTGTCCACACTCTCTTCTCTCTCACCGTAGAGCCCATTCAAAGACTTCAGGGCCCAAGGCTACTCCACTAAGTCATTAGATTGTGATATGCCCGAAAGGATTCAGCATAATGTTTTAGAATAGTTTTTTTCTGTTATTGTTTTACATCATCTCACTCTACTATGCTTTGGATAGTATGGACTACCCTCTGCTCTCTAGGCCTAGTTCGGCCTTTAAAGTATTAATAGTACATTAGACAATTTTCTAGTCTACAGTAATGGGATAAAACAAATGCAGTATTTTTTTTATAAAGACAGTTTGATAATCGTTGGCATTTAAATACAGATTTTGATGTTCTGTGCAACTTATTTAAAAGTAACCTACTGATTTCTGATGATGAACTATAATGCAGAGAAAATTAAAAGAGATGAAACTCCCCAAAACATCCTTCTAGTTTTGTACACTGTGTGTAAGCAATTCATAGAGAGTGAAAACAGGGAAAGAGAGCGAGTCAAATCGCAGCAGTGTTACAGCCTCCCAGCCGGCGGATTGATTTCCGGCCAGGGCCTTGTGCCAATAGAACAATAATAACACTGGGGCCATTACATGGGCTCACCACCTGGCTGAGTGGACTGGTTTCCTCCCTCTCCCATTCTCTCACTATCTCTCTCTCCTGCTCTCCTCATATCCTTCCCTCACTATCCTTGAGAACATGCCAACTTCAGGGGAAGGGGGTATATAGGTAAAACACAGGTGTACATTAGAGATGGGGGAATAAATCGATACAGTTCCATATCGCTAGGGGGAAATAACTGTATACTGAAGCCTGCGAATTCGTTTTATTTTGTTCAGTAGGTAAATATTATTATTCCTATTTTTTTTTGCTACTATAGGTAGCGTTAGCTAGCGCTAGTCATCTGTACCTGCGCCAAAACTCTGGTATTTTTTTATCCTATAGCTTGTTCTCCATCTTCTTTTTAAATAGTGAGCCGACATGTTTTCAACACTTTTACTTCCATTACTGATCAAAACTCATTTTCTCTCATCAGCAGACAAATAGTGAGCAATATGTTTGGAACATCAAATCGCAATAAAATCGCAGTGTCGAATCGCAATACACATAGAATTGTGAGAATCGCAATACATATTGTATCGGGACCTAAGTATTGTGATAATATCGGGAGATCCCTGGCAATTCCCAGCCTTAGTGTACATATCAGGAAGCTGATCCACTATTCAAATGATGTAGCAGAAGTACACTGCTTTTTCATACTGTAGGTTACTAACAGTCTGTAAGAGTTCCAGTAATTTTTATTAAGGAAATAGTCTATATCCCTTGATTTAGAAGAATATGACTTGTTAATACATTATCAAAACCAAAAAACTAAAGACCACTTAGTCCATTGTTTTTTTTGATATCATAGAAAACTTTGTAAACAATTATGTATAGCTTCAAATTATGTTTAAAAAAACGTTACAGTATGTCGCTCTCATGGAATGTCATTGCTTGAACACCATAGCCTACAGACATATAATACAAACGAGTGCTATTTGCACATAAAAATGCCATGCATTAAATGCATTTGCACCGTTGTTTATGTTTTTCTTCGTGGCCCACTCTTTGATGGTATGCACAATTTATAGAGTGAGGATTAGGACATTGCAGTGAAAAAACTAACCATCAACAGTTACAGTGACATTATTTTCTAAAACCTGTACTTTTTTCAGAAATCCTTGAAATTGTTAATGATGCACATACTAATGTTAATACTAAAGGTATAACACCTGTAGGCCTACCAACCTGGACTCAGTGGTATACATAACAAAGTAAATGTAAATCCAGAACACTCCAATTAGTATGATATGTTTCATTTCATATGGTTTGTATTAATTTGTGGATGTCCATCATCCATTTCATATGATATGTTACGAATTACAATTTGTACGATATGCTACGAAAACGTTAATCCATTCTTCTCTAATTAAACATCTCTTCATAATTTCTGAATCACGCTTGGGAGGGGCAGGTAGCCTACACACACACTCACTGGCAGGCCTGGCAGGCAGACACAGCAATACGTTTCTGAGTGACAGAGTGAGAGCTTTGCATAGGCACTTTGTTGCGATTTTGGGGGGACTGGAAAAAAATGTCAGGAACGTAAAATAATGTTATTAACCGGGTCCCATGCTTTTAAAATAATGGTTCTGTTCTGGAACAGTATCGATCACTTTCATTTCCGGTACTGTTCATCAAATAATTTCGTTCTTTTACGGTTTTCTGTTCTGTTCCCTGAACCGGTTCCAACCCCTGCGTACAATATGTTACGAATTTGCAAACCGAATGATATGTTACTAATTCCAATTTGTTGTGGCTAACGTTAGCTAGGTGGCTAAAGCTAACATTAGCTAGGTGGATAACATTAGCTAGGCTAGGGGTTAAGGTTACCCATACGGAAAACTCATGTATTATAATATACATACAGTTTATTAGGTAAATCACCCCGTACACGGAAATGGTTTGCTCCTACAAACAGTGAGTCAAGTGGCCGTGGCTTGCTATATAAAGCAGGCAGACAGGCATCGAGTCATTCACTTACTGTTCTATTGAAGGTTAGAATGGGCAAAACGAGTGACCTAAGCGACTTTGAGCATGTATGATCGTCTGTGCCAGGCGTGCCGGTTCCAGTATCTCAGAAATGGCAGGCCTCCTGGGCTTTTCAAGCACAATAGTGTCTAGGGTTTATCGAGAATGGTGCGACAAACAGAAAACATCCAGTCAGGGGCAGTCCTGTTGGTGAAAACAGCTCGTTGATGAGCGGTTGAAGGAGAATGGCAAGAATCGTGCAAGCTAACAGGCGGGCCACAAACAGGCAAATAATGGCGCAGTACAACAGTGGTGTGCAGAAGGGCATCTCGGAACGCACAACTCGTCAGTCCTTGTCACGGATGGGCAATTGCAGCAGACGACCACACCGGGTTCCACTCCTATCAGCTAAAAACAAGAAGTAGCGGCTCCATTGGGTATGCGATCACCAACACTGGACAATTGAGGAGTGGAAAAAAATTGCCTGGTCCGATGAATCCCGGTTCCTGTTGCGTCATACTGATGGCAGAGTCAGGATTTGGCGTAAGAAACATGTATCCATGGCCGCGTCCTGCTTGATGTCAACGGTACAGGCTGGTGGCGGTGGTGTAATGGCGTGGGGAATGTTTTCCTGGCACACGTTAGCTCCCTTGATACCAATTGAGCAACATTTGAACACAACAGCATCTCTGAGCATAGAATCCATGCTCCGAAGAATTCAGGCTGTTCTGGAGGGAAAGTGGGGTCAGACCCGGTACTAGATTGGTGCAAATTTACTAAAATGCTAATGTTGTCCGTGATGAGATTCGAACATGCAACCGTTGGGTTGCTAGACGTTCGCGTGATACGCACACCCTACTTTTGTTTTTGCCTTAAGTAACCTTCTGTCTTATGTAACAATACCAAACGTAACATATCATAAAAAATGTGGATCTCGGATTTACGTTCACTATGTTACGTCTAGTCTATGAGACCAGGCTGGGCCTACATACTATCAAATCAAATTGTATTGTTTGCCTACACATATTTAGCAGATGTTATTGCGGGTGTAGCAAAAGTATTGTGTTCCTAGCTCAAACAGTGCACTAAGTGCAGTAAGTGAGTACAACAGTGCAGTAAGTGAGTACAACAGTGCAGTAAGTACAACAATGAGTACCCTTCCTACACTGTAATTCCACTGCACCTGTCTAAATACATAATGTAAAGTGGGGCCAAACATGAACGTGATGCAAAACTGGAAATGTAAGATACAGATGGGTCGACTTATTCGTCCTATTCCTAATGTGGCCTACTGGACACGTCACTGCATATGTCTGTCACTCAAACAAACTAAGAATAAGGGCCTCGATTAAGAAAAACTGATACAATATCAAGCGTTCCAATCTCAGCCGTTCGAATGGAATAGGACATACAACTGCCCCCACTATTTCAACAGCTAGGCCACATTTATTTCGGGAAAATAACTGTATAGCTAATCCTGAGAATTAGTTATCTTGTTCAGTAGGTAAATATTATTCTTATTTCTCAGAGTAGGCTAGTATGTGGGGCACCTGGAGAAACTATCAAATTCCACTTGATGCAGGCATAACTAAATTAGCTAAAGATCATTAACGAGCTGGAGTTGTTCCTCCAAATAGCAAGTTGGTTGTCCAATGAGAATCTGCTTAGTTCTTTTACACTATTAACTCAAATATATCATGGTATAAACTTGAAACATAAATTAACTATGCAAGAACAGGAGATGCGTATGTCATACCTCTTTTGGGATAAAATATAAGAACTTGTGTGATACGTTTATTCTTTCACGTGAAATGGTAACCTACTCAATAGCATTCACTAACGCTTTTGTGGCGCTATTACGTGTTACTCGTGGCGAGACAGCGTTCCTTTACGAAAAAGAAACAGAGGGCAAGCAACAAAGCATTCGTTCAACTAAAAAGCAGACACATTGCCTTATTAACATAGACATCTGAAATGGATGACTGTCTGGCAGTTCGTTACACAACAAAATACATTATAATTGTGCTATGAAATTCTTTGCAAACAGTGTTTTTATTGTATAACAGAGGCGTAAAGCTTAGCGCAAGTTAGAATCTGCCCCTTTACGCACTACGTTCAATGCCCTCCAATAGCAAGGCACTTATAAAATATCACCCAACTCCTAGAATATGGATATATGAACAAAACGATTGCTCAGCGACTGCTTTCCTTCGACTAAAATGAGAATACACTTGATCTAAAACAACAATATTAATCAAATAAGAAAGAGAGTAGCAGAGATGGAAATGAAAGTTCTTATAATAATAGAAAGATCCCGAGATGTTCTTACCCTCCTCTTTTACTCACTTGAGCAGCAGCCAACCCTGCTCTTCTAACACAAATTATTTAAATAAATATTTACAAACACCGTAGTACTTCTTCACCGAAAAACGCCCAGAGCGTGTATTTATCCACTTAATATCCAAATACACTCCATTGCATATGATGTGATTTTCCCGATAATTTTTTCCACTATTAAATTTGAGTATAAAGAGAAAAACTGAGATACAGAACAAGAACTCTTCGTCAATCTCATTCACCCCCCTATCCTGAGCACATTGCACATCAATGCGCGTAGGAAGAGTGAGCGAGAACGGGGCAGGGAAAACTAAGGGGCACTTAGCACAAAACAAGTCACCAATGGATCTGATTGATTCAATAATATCATTAAAGTATTAAATCGATTCAGTATATTGTGATTATATACATAAATACAGATGAAATCGCAATTAGTAGAGGAACTACTTTATGTGACGGTGCGGCGAATTTATTTCACTTTGCCTAAGGAACGGAGGTGATACGCCTCCATTGCCTAGGAAAAAAACCCGGATGTAGACTTGATGAAACGCTTCGTATGCAAAGTAACAGACCACTTTCACGAATTGTCGGACATAAATACCCCAACTCTTTGCAATGATATACCACATTCAGGAACTTTGATCATAGTCAGACAGACAAACACGTACAAATCAGACATTGTTACTTACTAACGTGAATAAATGTACTGTTAGAAGAATTGAGGTTGATAATGATGTAAGACTTGATCAAACTATCTGACACCAATAGGCGCGGATCGGGTGCGTGGTCTATTGCTGTCAGTAGGATAGTATGGTCAAATATATAGCAAAAGCCGTCAGAAAGTATTCACACTCCTTGACTTTTCCCACATTTTGTTGTTTTACAGACTGAATTTAAAATGGATTATATTGATATTTTGTGTCACTGATCTACACACAATACCCCATATTGTCAAAGTGGAATTTTTTTTATTTTATTTTTTTACACAATACACATTTTTTATCTGAAATGTCTTGAGTCAACCCCTTTGTTATGGCAAACCTAAATACGTTCAGGAGTAAAAATGTGCTTAACAAATCACATAATAAGTTGCATTGACTCACTCTGTGTGCAATAATAGTGGTTAACATGATTGTTGAATGATTACAGCATCTCTGTACCCCACACACATACATTTATCTGTAAGGTCCCACAGTCGAATAGTGAATTTCTGGCACAGATTCAACCACAAAGACTAGGGAGGTTTCCAATGCCTCGCAAAAAAAGGTAACCTATTGGTAGATGAAAACTATACTAAATATATTCACGTCACCAAATAATTGATTAAAACACACTGTTTTGCAATGAAGGTCTACAGTAGCCTCGACAGCACTCTGTAGGGTAGCACCATGGTGTAGCCGGAGGACAGCTAGTTTCCATACTCCTCTGGATACATTGACTTCAATACAAAATCTAGGAGGCTCATGGTTCTCACCCCCTTCCATAGACGTACACAGTAATTATGACAACTTCCGGAGGACATCCTCCAACCTATCAGAGCTCTTGCAGCATGAACTGACATGTTGTCCACCTAATCAAAGGATCAGAGAATGAATCTAGTACTGAGAGCATAAGCTAATGCTAGCTAGCACTGCAGTGCATAAAATGTGGTGAGTAGTTGACTCAAAGAGAGAGGAAGACAATAGTTGAACAGTTTGGAACAAATGTATTTATTTAAAAATGAAGGAGAAGCGAGCGAGAGAGGGAGAGAGATAGCTATATTTCGTAGTATTTTTCTGTCACTTTCACTTAGCTAGCGAATGCAACTAGCTAGTTTAGCCTACTCAAACACCCATCTCAAACAGAGAGGGATGCTACAGTATGTTAGCTAGCTGGCTATGGCTATCCAACACTGGAACACTACCAAGTTTTATTAATTTATTGCCACCAGGGCCCGCTGATGTAACTGCTAAACTGCTTGCTGACTGTACACTGTACTGCATGATTGTAGGAGGTTTACCAACGCGTATTTATTTTTATTTTATTTATTTATTTATTTCTCCCCAATTTCGTCATATCCAATTACGATCTTGTCTCATCGCTGCAACTCCCCAACGGGCTCGGGAGAGGCGAAGTTTGAGTCATGCGTCCTCTGAAACATGACCCGCCAAACTGCGCTCCTTATCACCCGCCAGCTTAACCCGGAAGCCAGCCACACCAATGTGTCGGAGGAAACAATGTGTATAGTTCCGTGTAGCTCAGTTGGTAGAGCATGGCGCTTGCAATGCCAGGGTTGTGGGTTTGATTCCCACGGGGGAACAGTATGAAAAAAAAAATGTATGCACTCACTAACTGTAAGTCGCTCTGGATAAGAGCGTCTGCTAAATGACGTAAATGTAAATGAAACATTGTTGAACTGACGACCAAAGTCAGCCTGCAGGCGCCCGGCCTGCCACAAGGAGTCTCTAGAGCGCGATCAGCCAAGTAAAGCCACCCGGCCAAACCCTCCCCTAACCCGGAAGACGCTGGGCCAATTGTGCGCCGCCCTATGGGACTCCCAGTCACGGGCGGTTGTGACACAGCCTGGGATCGAACCCAGTCTAAGGCGATACAGTGCTAATGCGTTATTTCTAGTAGCTACGTTGACTTCGATGTTAGCTAATATGGTGACAACGATGTACAGTGGCTTGCGAAAGTATTCACCCCCATTGGCATTTTTCTTATTTTGTTGCCTTACAACTGTGACGCGTACTGAGAATACGAAGAGGCAGGAGGCAGACGCAGGAATTAACAAGGTCAAGGTTTACTTAACAATGAGCAAGAGAAATAACAAAGATAGAGTAAACGACACAAAGCTTAACAATCACACACAACATCATCCAGAACAGTCCAGGGCTAAATAGGGGTGGTGATGAGATGATGAGGTGCAGGTGCACTGGAGGAGATTAGGGTGCGTTGGGTTTCCATTCCGGTGTTGCCGAGGTGGTGCCCAGTAGACCGGCGAATCAGAGTGCCGGAGGGGAGCAACGGGAGGAGACGTGACAGTACCCCCCCCCCGGACGCGCGGCTCCAGTCACTTGATGTCGCCGGCCAGAAGGACGACCCCGAGGACGAGGAGCAGGCAAACCACCGGCCTGAGGAGGGGCAAATGAAAAGTGGGTGAAACACGGTAGTGAGGGGGAAGGAGCAGCCGGTATGATACCTCATTTATCCGCCGGAGGAACTTAAATGGCCCCACAAACCGGGGGCTCAGTTTCTTGCAGGGCAGGCGGAGAGGGAGGTTTTTTGTGGACAGCCAGACACGATTTCCAGGCTGGAATACCGGGGCCTCACTGCGGTGGCGGTCGGCTTGGTCCTTCTGCCGACGAATGGCCCTCTGGAGATGGACATGGCCAGCGTCCCAGACCTGTCCGGCCCTGTGGAACCACTCGTCGACAGCGGGCGCATCAGTCTGGCTGGGTGTCCAAGGGGCCAGGGACGGCTGGTACCCCAGGACGCACTGGAAGGGAGTGAGCCCCGTGGAGGAGTGAACGAGGGAGTTCTGGGCATATTCTGCGCAGGGAAGAAACCTCGCCCACTCACCCTGCCGGTCCTGACAGTGGCAACGAAGAAACCTCCCCAGCTCCTCGTTCATGCGCTCCACCTGCCCATTCGACTGAGGCCTATACCCGGAAGTGAGGCTGGCCGTGGCCCCGATCTTCTCCAGGAAAGCCTTCCAGACTCGGGAGGTGAATTGGGGGCCACGGTCCGAGACGATGTCCTCCGGAAGTCTATAATGCCGGAAGACCTGTTGGAACAGGACCTCAGCGACCTGGAGAGCAGAAGGAAGACCAGTTAGTGGCAAAAAACGGAATGATTTGGAGAACCGATCTATGACCACCATGACTGTGGTGAAGCCGTCAGAACGTGGAAGGTAGGTGACAAAGTCTATGGACAGGTGTGACCAAGGTCGCTCAGGCACTGGGAGAGGAACTAGTTTGTCTGCCGGGGTGTTCCAAGGTGTCTTCGTTTGGGCACATACGGAACAGGAGTTGACGTAGCGGGAGACATCAGAAGCCAAGGTGGGCCACCAGTATTTTTGGGCTAGAGAATGCAGGGTGCGCGTAATAGCAGAGTGCCCTGCCGTAAGGGTGGTGTGCGCCCAGATCAGCAGGCGGTCACGGACACTGGTGGGTACATACACGCGCCCCGGAGGGGCGTTGGCAGGCGCTGGGTCGTCCTGAGCCACCAGGCGGATGTCTTCGTCCACATCCCAAACGACAGGAGCAACGATGAGAGACGAGGGCAGGATAGGACCCCCCAGATCCTTCCTTTCTCCGGTACGGTGCATCCTGGAGAGTGCGTCGGCCTTCACATTCTGGGATCCTGGGCGGTAGGACAGAATGAATTGGAAGCGAGTGAGAAATTGGGCCCACCTGGATTGACGAGAGTTAATCCATTTCGCTGCCCGTATGTGCTCCAAATTCCGGTGGTCAGTAAGAATCCAGAATGGAGGGCTGCGCCCTCCCGCCAGTGCCTCCATTCCTCCAGAGCGAGGACCACCGCCAACAGCTCCCTGTCTCCAACTACGTAGTTCCTCTCTGCAGGGGTAAGCTTTTTAGAGAAAAAGGCACAGGGATACATTTTCTCTGGCTTACCGTGCCGCTGGGAGAGGACCGCACCCCTCCTCCGATGCGTCCACCTCCAGGATGAAAGGATGAGATGGATCTGGGTGTTTTAGGATGGGCGCTGTGGTGAACCTCTCCTTCAGCCTCTTGAAGGCAGCGTCAGCCTCAGGGTTCCAGGCCAGCTTCTGAGGCCCACCCTTAAGGAGAGAGGTGAGCGGGGCGGCTATGGAGCTGAAGGACCTGATGAAACGCCAGTAGAAATTAGCGAAGCCCAGGAAGCTCTGTAGGCCCTTGATGGTGGTGGGAACTGGCCATGACCTGACGGCGTCCGTCTTCACTCCTTCCATGAACACCCCCTGAGGACTGATCCGGTATCCCAGGAAGGTGGAATTCGCATTTCTCCCCCTTCACCAACAGGCTGTGTTCCCGGAGGCAGAGAAGGACAGCTCGGACGTCCCTGACGTGCTCCTCGAATGTAGCCGAGTTGATCAGGATATCGTCGATGTACACCACCACCTGTCTACTCAGCATGTCCCGGAACACGCCATTGACGAAGGACTGGAACACAGAAGGTGCGTTGGCGAGGCCGTAGGGCATAACGCAGTGGCCTGAGGTAGTGCTGAATGCCGTCTCCACTCGAACGCCGTCTCTCTCTCAACATGTCGTCAAGACGGATGGAGGTGGTGATGAGGGTATCAAGGTCCATCTCGTCGTCCCAACATGCGAGTTCCGTCTTGATGTCATCCCGTAAGCCTCTCCTGAAGGCCGTGCGCAGAACACGCTCATTCCAGCCGGAAGACGCCGCCACCGTGCGAAAGCTCAGAGCGTACTCAGACGCGGGCCCCTCTCTCTGTTGTAGATGGAGGAGACGCTCACCCCCGTCCTTTCCCTCTGTGGGATGCCTCCCGAGTGGTGCAGTGGTCTAAGGCACTGCATCGCAGTACTAGCTGTGCCACTAGAGATCCTGGTTCGAATCCAGGCTCTGTCGTAGCCGGCCGCGACCGGGAGACCCATGGGGCGGCGCACAATTGGCCCAGCGTCATCCAGGGTAGGGGAGGGAATGGCCGGCAGGGATGTAGCTCAGTTGGTAGAGCATGGCGTTTGCAACGCCAGGGTTGTGGGTTCGATTCGCACAGGGGGCCAGAATGGAAAAAAATAATGTAAAAAATTTATGCACTCACTAACTGTAAGTCGCTCTGGCTAAGAGCGTCTGCTAAATGACTAAAATGTAAATGTAATGTAAAATGTAATGATCAAACACCACCCTGAACCTAGCGAGGAACATGGGGTAGGGAAGCGCCACTGCCTCCTCTCCTTCCCAGACTGCCGTGGCCCAATCCAGCGCCTTTCCTTTAAGTAGCGAAATCACCAGCGCTATCCTGGCTTGGTCAGATGGATATGCCCCAGGCTGACGCGCCAGATAAAGTGAAACCTGTAGCAGGAAGCCGCTACATTTAGTAGTTTTACCGTCATAGCAATTACAGCTGCAAGTCTCTTGGGGTATGTCTCCATAAGCTTGGCACATCTAGCCACTGGGATTTTTGCCCATTCTTCAAGGCAAAACTGCTCCAGCTCCTACAAGTTCGATGGGTTCCGCTGGTGTACAGCAATCTTTAAGTCATACCACAGATTCTCAATTGGATTGAGGTCTGGGCTTTGACTAGGTCATTCCAAGACATTTAAATGTTTCCTCTTAAACCACTCAAGTGTTGCTTTAGCAGTATGCTTAGGGTCGTTGTCCTGCTGGAAGGTGAACCTCTGTCCCAGTCTCAAATTTCTGGAAGACTGAAACAGGTTTCCCTCAAGAATTTCCCTGTATTTAGCGCCATCCATCATTCCTTCAATTCTGACCAGTTTCCCAGTCCCTGCCGATTGAAAACATCCCACAGCACGATGCTGCCACCACCATGCTTCACTGTGGGGATGGTGTTCTCGGGGTGATGAGAGGTGTTGGGTTTGCGTCAGAAATAGCATTTTCCTTGATGGACAAAAAGCTCAATTTTAGTCTCATCTGACCAGAGTACTTTCTTCCATATGTTTGGGGAGTTTCCCACATGCCTTTTGGCGAACACCAGACGTGTTTGCTTATTTTTTTCTTTAAGCAATGGCTTTTTTCTGGCCACTCTTCCATAAAGCCCAGCTCTATGGAGTGTACGGCTTAAAGTGGTCCTATGGACAGATACTCCAATCTCCACTGTGGAGCTTTGCAGCTCCATCAGGGTTATCTTTGGTCTCTTTGTTGCCTCTCTGATTAATGCCCTCCTTGCCTGGTCCGTGAGTTTTGGTGGGCGGTCCTCTCTTGGCAGGTTTGTTGTGGTGCCATATTCTTTCTATTTTTTAATAATGGATTTAATGGTGCTCTGTGGGATGTTCAAAGTTTCAGATATTTTTTTATAACCCAGCCCTGATCTGTACTTCTCCACAACTTTGTCCCTGACCTGTTTGGAGAGCTCCTTGGTCTTCATGGTGCCGCTTGCTTGGTGGTGCCCCTTGCTTAGTGGTGTTGCAGACTCCACACAGGTGGACTTTATTCAACTAATTATGTGACTTCTGAAGGTAATTGGTTGCACCATATCTTATTTAGGGGCTTCATAGCAAAGTGGGTGAATACATATGCATGCACCACTTTTCCATTCTTTATTTTTTAGAATTTTCTGAAATAAGTTATTTTTTTCATTTCACTTCACCAATTTGGACTATTTTGTGTATGTCCATTACATGAAATCCAAATAAAAATCTATTTAAATTACAGGTTGTAATGCAACAAAATAGGAAAAATGCCAAGGGGGCTCAATACTTTTGCAAGGCACTGTAGGCTGTGTGTAGAGGTTACAGGTTATGATATAAAGGTTTGGCTTGAAAAGTTGTTTTTGCCTGGTCACAGACAGCTGATGTGTTGTGCACTTATGTCCTGTGGAATGCTTTCAACACCTTGTAGAGTCCGTGTCCCGACGAATTGAGGCTGTTCTGAGGGCAAAAGAGGGGGGTGAAACTCAATATTAGGAAGTTTGATGTTTTGTACACTCAGTGTATTTTAACCAAAATTCATATACCATCTTAATCTATCAGGCAGATGGAGTTTTGTGACCATGGGGATTCCAATATTGTTTGTTTAAATCTATCAAAAGTAGAGAACTTTACAGACCATGAGTGGTCTTGTTGCACTACATGTAATGACGAAATGAATAAGGGGTCCTTATGGTACAGTATAGCTGACCCTGCTCATTCCTGATTCATTTAGGATTTTAGACAAATCTGACGGAGTTGACACATCTTATTGGAATCACATTTTTGAGATAAATATTATTTAAAGTCACAGAGGGCTATTGCAAAAACTATATACAGTGGGGGAAAAAAGTATTTAGTCAGCCACCAATTGTGCAAGTTCTCCCACTTAAAAAGATGAGAGAGGCCTGTAATTTTCATCATAGGTACACGTCAACTATGACAGACAAATTGAGATTTTTTTTCTCCAGAAAATCACATTGTAGGATTTTTAATGAATTTATTAGCAAATTATGGTGGAAAATAAGTATTTGGTCACCTACAAACAAGCAAGATTTCTGGCTCTCACAGACCTGTAACTTCTTCTTTAAGAGGCTCCTCTGTCCTCCACTCGTTACCTGTATTAATGGCACCTGTTTGAACTTGTTACCAGTATAAAAGACACCTGTCCACAACCTCAAACAGTCACACTCCAAACTCCACTATGGCCAAGACCAAAGAGCTGTCAAAGGACACCAGAAACAAAATTGTAGACCTGCACCAGGCTGGGAAGACTGAATCTGCAATAGGTAAGCAGCTTGGTTTGAAGAAATCAACTGTGGGAGCAATTATTAGGAAATGGAAGACATACAAGACCACTGATAATCTCCCTCGATCTGGGGCTCCACGCAAGATCTCACCCCGTGGGGTCAAAATGATCACAAGAACGGTGAGCAAAAATCCCAGAACCACACGGGGGGACCTAGTGAATGACCTGCAGAGCGCTGGGACCAAAGTAACAAAGCCTACCATCAGTAACACACTACGCCGCCAGGGACTCAAATCCTGCAGTGCCAGACGTGTCCCCCTGCTTAAGCCAGTACATGTCCAGGTCCGTCTGAAGTTTGCTAGAGTGCATTTGGATGATCCAGAAGAGGATTGGGAGAATGCCATATGGTCAGATGAAACCAAAATAGAACTTTTTGGTAAAAACTCAACTCGTCTTGTTTGGAGGACAAAGAATGCTGAGTTGCATCCAAAGAACACCATACCTACTGTGAAGCATGGGTGTGGAAACATCATGCTTTGGGGCTGTTTTTCTGCAAAGGGACCAGGACGACTGATCCGTGTAAAGGAAAGAATGAATGGGGCCATGTATCGTGAGATTTTGAGTGAAAACCTCCTTCCATCAGCAAGGGCATTGAAGATGAAACGTGGCTTGGTCTTTCAGCATGATAATGATCCCAAACACACCGCCCGGGCAACGAAGGAGTGGCTTCGTAAGAAGCATTTCAAGGTCCTGGAGTGGCCTAGCCAGTCTCCAGATCTCAACCCCATAGAAAATCTTTGGAGGGAGTTGAAAGTCTGTGTTGCCCAGCGACAGCCCCAAAACATCACTGCTCTAGAGGAGATCTGCATGGAGGAATGGGCCAAAATACCAGCAACAGTGTGTGAAAACCTTGTGAAGACTTACAGAAAACGTTTGACCTGTGTCATTGCCAACAAAGGGTATATAACAAAGTATTGAGAAACTTTTGTTATTGACCAAATACTTATTTTCCACCATAATTTGCAAATAAATTCATTAAAAATCCTACAATGTGATTTTCTGGATTTTTCCCCCACATTTTGTCTGTCATAGTTGACGTGTACCTATGATGAAAATTACAGGCCTCTCTCATCTTTTTAAGTGGGAGAACTTGCACAATTGGTGGCTGACTAAATACTTTTTTCCCCCACTGTACATAAGATACTTTTTTTGGGGATCCTTTGCACTGGACAAGGGCATTTCCAGGCATAGAGCCAACATTAATAATATTGAAAGTATTTTGAAAATTCCCAAAACAAATATTTTCCCTTATAAAATTCCCCTAAATGTACATTTTAAGCTCAAATAATGCAACAAAAAAATTAAGTTCCCCTGCTGGAGAAGGATTGTCCAGACTTTCAAGAATCTCGGAACAAATTTTCGGCTATTCTACAAATTCTGCCATGAGGCAGAGAGAAAATGGTGTAGTTTTAAAGCGAATTCATTTTTGGGGGTTGGGGGCCCCAAAGCTTGTGGCCTTGCGGGGGCTGCGGGACCATGTGCTACGCCAGTGCCAGGACCAAGATCGGGAATTGAATGCCAGAACAGGCCCATATCTAACAGGCCCCGTCCTACAGCCTAGATGAAACTACACAGTAGCCCGCACAATTAGACAGAAAACATGCCTACAAACGAAAAAGTGGCAATTTCTTTGAAAGCAAAGGATTAAGGCATATTAATCATATCCACAAAACATGTGGCTATTATCATACTCAACATCTGCAAATTCTAGAGTGAAATACTTTGAATTCCAGATCCATTGTATTTTGTTGGAACACCTTGAAAAGGATTCGATCCATTCTTCTCAAAATGTCAATGTTTGAATGCTAAAAGGGTGTGTATATAGGCTAACATGCAAGTTGTGTATTCTAGTTTTATAAAAAATGTCCTGTTCACACGATATGGAAATTGCTATTGTGATTAAGTAATATAGGATGTTTGAACATTATGAATGAGATGAGTTTGTATTTGAAAGATGTACCATACTTTTAGAGATACAGTGGGGAGAACAAGTATTTGATACAATGCCGATTTTGCAGGTTTTCCTACTTACAAAGCATGTAGAGGTCTGTCATTTTTATCATAGGTACACTTCAACTGTGAGAGACGGAATCTAAAACAAAAATCCGTAAAAATCACATTGTATGATTTTTAAGTAATTAATTTGCATTTTATTGCATGACATAAGTATTTGATACATCAGAAAAGCAGAACTTAATATTTGGTACAGAAACCTTTGTTTGCAATTACAGAGATCATACGTTTCCTGTAGGTCTTGACCAGGTTTGCACACACTGCAGCAGGGATTTTGGCCCACTCCTCCATACAGACCTTCTCCAGATCCTTCAGGTTTCGGGGCTGTCGCTGGGCAATACAGACTTTCAGCTCCCTCCAAAGATGTTCTATTGGGTTCAGGTCTGGAGACTGGCTAGGCCACTCCCGGACCTTGAGATGCTTCTTACGGAGCCACTCCTTAGTTGCCCTGGCTGTGTGTTTCGGGTCGTTGTCATGCTGGAAGACCCAGCCATGACCCATCTTCAATGCTCTTACTGAGGGAAGGAGGTTGTTGGCCAAGATCTCACGATACATGGCCCCATCCATCCTCCCCTCAATACGGTGCTGTCGTCCTGTCCCCTTTGCAGAAAAGCATCCCCAAAGAATGATGTTTCCACCTCCATGCTTCACGGTTGGGATGGTGTTCTTGGGGTTGTACTCATCCTTCTTCTTCTTCCAAACACGGCGAGTGGAGTTTAGACCAAAAAGCTCTATTTTTGTCTCATCAGACCACATGACCTTCTCCCATTCCTCCTCTGGATCATCCAGATGGTCATTGGCAAACTTCAGACGGGCCTGGACATGCGCTGGCTTGAGCAGGGGGACCTTGCGTGCGCTGCAGGATTTTAATCCATGACGGCGTAGTGTGTTACTAATGGTTTTCTTTGAGACTGTGGTCCCAGCTCTCTTCAGGTCATTGACCAGGTCCTGCCGTATAGTTCTGGGCTGATCCCTCACCTTCCTCATGATCATTGATGCCCCACGAGGTGAGATCTTGCATGGAGCCCCAGACCGAGGGTGATTGACCGTCATCTTAAACTTCTTCCATTTTCTAATAATTGCGCCAACAGTTGTTGCCTTCTCACCAAGCTGCTTGCCTATTGTCCTGTAGCCCATCCCAGCCTTGTGCAGGTCTACAATTTTATCCCTGATGTCCTTACACAGCTCTCTGGTCTTGGCCATTGTGGAGAGGTTGGAGTCTGTTTGATTGAGTGTGTGGACAGGTGTCTTTTATACAGGTAACGAGTTCAAACAGGTGCAGTTAATACAGGTAATGAGTGGAGAACAGGAGGGCTTCATAAAGAAAAACTAACAGGTCTGTGAGAGCCGGAATTCTTACTGGTTGGTAGGTGATCAAATACTTATGTCATGTAATAAAATGCAAATTAATTAATTGGATTGTCCACAGTGAGTGCCTGCTGCATGGTCATTGTGTACACCCGCAATAGTCCTCTTTTTCCTGGACCTCCTATTTGGCACAGAGCACTCTAAATGCACAACATCTCATGGCTATAGACTAGTCTGTTCGCTTTTTGGGTTTGAGATTGATCTTGCAGCCACTTCAGTAGTGCTCATCAACAGTGCTAATGTGGCCCTGACATCTCCTTTGTGAGCCACTGTATCCACCACTGTAACAGCCAGTTACAGTGGGGATGATTAGTGCAGAGACAGCATGCCTAAGGACAGAATCAGCACAAGTAGAACCTATAGGGCGCACTAGGCCCTCCATGGAATGAGTTTGACATCCCTGCTATAGGGAATCACTGGAGACAGGACAGTCTTGTGTAGCCTACTGATGCAAGAGCAGGGTGCTCAGTTGGGATAAAATCACATCAAATTTTGACCCTGGTTTGCGGCATAGTAGGGTTTATGAAGAAAGGTCAAATGTACGCAATGTACTGCACAACTACAATTTAGGACACTAACATTTATTATATGTCATGTACGAATGGCTTAAAATAAAGCATGATGCAAAATAGTGGCACACAATATGACAGGGTTAGGCAACTACATTCAGCCGTGGGCCGATTTATGTCAGAGCCGATGTTCGGGGGGAAATGGTTTGATATTGAAATAAAAAAGGCTGCATTGGGCCTTTAATAATTGATGGATGCAGTGCTATGTGAAATATCAAGTTTAGTTATTATCACATAATATAAGTAGACCTATTTCAAAAGTTATTGTGTGGTAAACATGCATAGAGGCAACTCTTTCACAAAAAGCAGCAGTTTTGGGATCTCAGCAAGGTCACAGCAACAATCAGGTGAGTGAGTCACAGAGTATAGTACAGCCCTCAGCTCAGCTGTTTCAAATAGTGCCTTCAGAAAGTATTCAAACCACTTGACTTTTTCCAATTTTTTTTGTGTTACAGCCTGAATTTAAAATTGATTAAATTTAGATTTTTTGTCACTGATCTGTACACAATACCCCATAGTGTCAATGTGGCGTTTTGTTTGTAGAACATTTTAGAAATTAATTTTAAAAAATAAAGCTGAAATGTCAATAAGTATCAATAAGTCAATAATTATTCAACCCATTTGTTATGGCAAGCCTAAATACAGTGCATTCGGAAACTATTCAGACCCCTTGACCTTTTCCACATTTTGTTACGTTACAGCCTTATTCTAAAATTGATTAAATTGTTTTTTTCCCTCATCAATCTACACACAATACCCTATAATGATAAAGCAAAAACAGGTTTAAAAAAAACGGAAATATAACATTTACATAAATATTCAGACCCTTTACTCAGTACTTTGTTGAAGCACCTTTGGCAGTGATTACAGCCTCGAGTCTTCTTGGGTATGACGCTACAAGCTTGGCACACCTGTATTTGATGAGTTTCTCCCATTCTTCTCTGCAGATCCTCTCAAGCTCTGTCAGGTTGGATGGGGAGCGTCGCTGCACAGCTATTTTCAGGTCTCTCCAGAGATGTTCAATCGGGTTCAAGTCCGGGCTCTGGCTGGGCCACTCAAGGACATTCAGAGACTTATCCCGAAGCCACTCCTGCGTTGTCTTGGCTGTGTGCTTAGGGTCGTTGTCTTGTTGGAAGGCGAACCTTCGCCCAGTTTGAGGTCCTGAGCGCTCTGGAGCAGGTTTTCATCAAGGATCTCTCTGGACTTTGCTCCGTTCATCTTTCCCTTGATCCTGTCTAGTCTCCCAGTCCCTGCCGCTGATAAACATCCCCACACCATAGGGATGGTGCCAGGTTTCCTCCAGACGTGTCGCTTGGCATTCAGGCCAAAGAGTTCAATCTTGGTTTCATCAGACCAGAGAATCTTGTTTCTCATGGTCTGAGAGTCCTTCAGGTGCCTTTTGGCAAACTCCAGCGGACTGTCATGTGCCTTTTACTGAGGAGTGTCTTCCGTCTGGCCACTCTACCATAAAGGCCTGATTGGTGGAGTGCTGCAGAGATGGTTGTCCTTTTGGAAGGTTCTCCCATCTCCACAGAGGAACTCTGGAGCTCTGTCAGAGTGACCATCGGGTTCTTGGTCACCTCCCTGACCAAGGCCCTTCTCCCCCGATTGCTCAGTTTGGCCGGGCGGCCAGCTCTAGGAAGAGTCTTGGTGGTTCCAAACTTCTTCCATTTAAGAATGATGGAGGCCTCTGTGTTATTGGGGACCTTCAATGCTGCAGAATTATTTTGGTACCCTTCCCCAGATCTGTGCCTCGACACAATCCTGTCTCGGAGCTCTACGGACAATTGCTTCAACCTCATGGCTTGGTTTTTGCTCTGGTATGCACTGTCAACTGTGGGAATCAAATCAAATCAAATTTTATTGGCCACATGCGCCGAATACAACAGGTGCAGACATTACAGTGAAATGCTTACTTACAGCCCTTAACCAACAGTGCATTTATTTTAATAAAAAAGTAAAATAAAACAACAAAAAAGTGTTGAGAAAAAAGAGCAGAAGTAAAATAAAATAACAGTAGGGAGGCTATATATACAGGGGGGTACCGGTGCAGAGTCAATGTGCGGGGGCACTGGCTAGTTGAGGTAGTTGAAGTAATATGTACATGTGGGTAGAGTTAAAGTGACTATGAATAAATAATTATCAGAGTAGCAGCAGCGTAAAAAGATGGGGTGGGGGGCAGTGCAAATAGTCCGGGTAGCCATGATTAGCTGTTCAGGAGTCTTATGGCTTGGGGGTAGAAGCTGTTGAGAAGTCTTTTGGACCTAGACTTGGCACTCCGGTACTGCTTGCCGTGCGGTAGCAGAGAGAACAGTCTATGGCTAGGGTGGCTGGAGTCTTTGACAATTTTGAGGGCCTTCCTCTGACACCGCCTGGTATAGAGGTCCTGGATGGCAGGAAGCTTGTCCCCAGTGATGTACTGGGCCGTACGCACTACCCTCTGTAGTGCCTTGCGGTCGGAGGCCAAGCAGTTGCCATACCAGGCGGTGATGCAACCAGTCAGGATGCTCTCGATGGTGCAGCTGTAGAATGTTTTGAGGATCTGAGGACCCATGCCAAATCTTTTCAGTCTCCTGAGGGGGAATAGGCTTTATTGTGCCCTCTTCACGACTGTCTTGGTGTGTTTGGACCATGATAGTTCGTTGGTGATCTCATGGCTTGGTTTTTGCTCTGACATGCACTGTCAACTGTGGGACCTTATATAGACAGATGTGTGCCTTTCCAAATCATGTCCAATCAATTGAATTTACCACAGGTGGACTCCAATGAAGTTGTAGAAACATCTCAAGGATGATCAATGGAAACAGGATGGACCTGAGCTCAATTTCGAGTCTCATAGCAAAGGGTCTGAATACTTATGTAAATAAGGTATTTTTTTAATGCTTTAAAAAAAAAACATCTACCAATAGGTGCCCTTCTTTGCAAGGCATTGGAAAACCTCCCTGGTCTTTGTGGTTGAATCTGCATTTGAAATTCACTGCTCGACTGAGGGACCTTACAGATAATTGAATGTGTGAGGTACAGAGATGAGGTCGTCATTCAAAAATCATGTTAAAAACTATTATTGCACACAGACTGAGTCCATGCAACTTATTATGTGACTTGTTAAGCTAATTTTTACTCCTGATTTTAGGCTTGCCATAACAAAGGGGTTGAAGACTTATTGACCCAAGACATTTCAGCTTTTCATTTTTAATTAATTTGTAAACATTTCGAAAAATATAATTCCACTTTGACATTATGGGGTATTGTGTGTGGGCACTGTAAAGCATTATAAACTTTATTAATATATTTGATTTGTATTTCATAGTCAAACATATCAGAGAACAATGTCTTCATACTTTCATAGATACATGCCCTCACTAATGCAAAGGCACTTGAGTGTTCTAATGAAGCTGTTCAGATACAGAAGTGCCCCTATTATGTGTTTTAATGATGGAGAAAGGAAGTGAGAGGCCAATCCACAGATCTGGGGCCTATCAAATCGCTCATGCCCTCTTCTCTTCTGCAAAGATTCCTATATACACAGGAGAGAGTAGTTAAAACTCAGTCACGGCAAAATGCACACCTGAGAGAAATGACAGGTCTCTCACAGATATATCAGTTATCTCACAGGAGCTCAGCTGCTGACTTCATTCTCTATCCTTTAACCATGTTATCACCAAGTTATTAAACCATTATTTCTACTGTTATAGTTGAGGGTGGTTTTATATGTATGTTCTGTAGATAAAGCAATGGAGTTACATTTTCTGCTCAGCCCAGGTTTCACACTGAGATATGTGTATTCTTGTATTTATAATAATTCAGTGACTGCTTTTCAAAGGCTCATGACAAAAATGAATTTTGAAGTTTTATTGTGAAGATTTAATGACTGAATGAGAGCTCGCTGTTTATTTGCAAATTAAGACAGATCAATGGTATTGGCTAATTACTATTCATGCCAACAATAATGGAATCTATTAGTTACTTTGAAAACTATCAATAATGTTTACTAGTGTTCTGGGACATGTTTTGAGACTATGTGTGGGTACGTGAGAACATTTAGTGTCAGTCCGAGGATGCTGTATCTTTATGGTTGTGTGATTGAGGGAGAAGACGTGATAAACGTGAGGATATGCATTGTTGAGTTGCAAAGGAAATGTATGACAATCCTTGAAATATTTTCCTTCTCGAGTATAGACAGTCAGTCAATCAGATATACTGTAAGTCAGTGAGACTTTGAAACATTACTGTTGATCAGTGGCACTTTTAGCATGTAAATCTTAGTGGGGCAAAAAAAGAAAAACTGTGGGATGCATGCCAGCAAAGGCACTACACAACACAACACTAAACAATACATTCATTGCACTATAACAGTGACAAACGGTGCCCACAAACTGTTAGGGCCTACATAAAGCTGTCCCAACAGCAGTCCCAAAATCTTACCACTGCTACACCTTGCTATCAGCGGAGCCTTGTCTGGCAGCGAAACAGTTAATTCAGCCTCATTTACTGCCTTTTTAAAAAACATAGCTGATATGGCTGACTTGCTTAAACAAATGTGGTTTCTAATGACAACCAGGGGCGGTGTGTTCAATAGGGCGATATGGGCGACGCACTGCCAAACGGGAAAAGGAAGGGATTTTTTTTCTAATCAATTATATCACGGCAACAGTAGTTTTCAGTGTTCTAATCTGATCTGACTGCCACTAAATGTCAAATCAGGCTAAAGTCGTGCTTCAAATGGCCCCGCCCGTTTTTGGGGCGATTTCAGTCATGTTGAAAATCGCCCAGAAGTCTGTCATAGACTCCCATGTAAAATCTATTTTTTTTCAAATTTCAAAGCTTTCAATACAATCTCTATGGGTGTCTGTGGGCTTGCACTTACGCGCTTTCGTCATACGTGACGTAACCATGAACGTAACTAAGAAAATAGCGGCTAGCAGCGTCTCTGTTGCGACCTGCAGTGTGGCGTTATCTTATGTTTTTAATTTGTACACTTAGTGGCGTTATTTTATGTTTTTAATTTGTACACTTAGTTTACAAACATTCTGCCAACCATGGATTTCCAGTGGTGGGTTTTGGACTGATCTTGTTGATCGTGTACATACCCGCTACGAACGGACTAAATAATGAAAACGCTGCTGGCAGTGGAATCCAATACAGCTGGGAGACTTGGCTGGATGACAGAGTCCCGGACAGAGAAGTGGAGCCGGCCGGCTTCACCCTGGTCAGAGCGGACCGCGATCTGACACAGTCACAGGGAAAATCGATCCTGGTAAGAGAGCGACTCTGTACCCCCCGACATTGAACTGCTTTCTGTGTCACTGCGACCTTACTATCTGCCCCGTGAGTTCCCCCAATTGTTTGTTACCGTTGTGTACTGTTGATAATCACAAGTTTACTGGAGAACTGAGACCAAGTAGAGACTTTGGACAGGGTGGATATGGTATAATAAAGGCAGTTTATTCAGAGGTAAAGATATCTGGAATCGCGTGCACGGACTCGTTCGTCAAACTCTTAGGGAGCTATCTGAAGAGAGCCCCGAAAACATTGTGTGCAGACATTTTATACAATAAATGATGTAGGTTGAATCTAGTAGTTCTGATCTTCTGATTGGTCCTGATGAGTTAGGGCGAGGTCCCCTCCACTGTTGCATTGGCTCTGAGTCGGGTTCTCTGTCTTCAAATGTTCAGCCTAAAGAGAGGGGATTTTTTGTGTGTGTGTGTGTGTGTTTAACAGTGATGATGTGTGTGTGTGTGTGTGTGTTATCAGTGATGATGTGTGTGTGTGTGTGTGTGTGTGTGTGTGTCCTCAGAGCAAGAACTCGTGAGTTGGAAGAACTGAGAGACCTATGGCGTGGGTGTTGTCCTTGGCCACCTGCTGACAAGGCTGACAAGATAGGACTCTTTTGTCCATTGTTATAGGATAGGAACAGCATTGATTGAAAACAAACGCCCAACACAAAATGGGTCATGCACAAGATTTTAGTCAGACCAAGCTATAACATTATATATTTACTACGACAGTACATTCAACCAAAAGCTAATATAACAAAGGCATCAGAGATTATTTATAATCTGTCACAGAAACTGGAATCCATCTCCCCAGATCAGTCAATAAATGCTTCTGGTATTGACTTATATGCTGCCCCTGTCTTCATGTTGTTGCTGGACATATCTTTTTTTAAATGTGTGTAGGTCACCTAAATCATCAGAAAAATTGCCCCTCCTGAGAATTTTTTCAGGAGCCGCCACTGATGACAACTGAGATGTACAAACTATAGCATAAGGGGACGACAAGCGGATAAGGGGCAATCCATAATTTCGATTAAGACATTCATGAGCGAGCTAGGACGGACGTAGTCAATATAACTATTTGTGGAGCACTTTTGAAATGTACAGCGACAGAATTCAGAACATGGGCCATTCTTACAGTGTTCTCCCTGTACACCAAGTCAGAACCGTAGGATAAATAAAGGGGGCATATAAGCAGACAATGAAAGCTCTTACAAAATGTGATGATTACATTTCTCTAAAACAGGTTATAGGCTACATGTGCACCACCAAGTGAGAACAGTAGGCGAAATTAAGAGGGGTAAATAGACCAAATTATTAGGGTGAGGCACATGGGCTACTAACAGCTTACTACACAACATACACTTAGTATTACTTTCGTAGCTACAGTATACATATCTCCCTGGCATGTTACATCATTTATGCAGCAGCATACAATACATTTTTGGACTCACCTTGTTGTGCTGTGCTCACTTGAAAAGGAAGGTGGCTTGGCGGTCCTTTGTGGGCAAATTCTGTCATCAAAGTCTGGCATTCTCTGGATTTTCAAGACAACTGGGAACTCTGAAAAGAACAAGGTTGAATCATGATGACGTCAGTGATCTTCAGGTCCTAGCTCTAGAAAGAGGCCCGAGTTCCCGACTTACAACTTCCCAGTGTCTTGAACTCACTGAAGTCAAGTTTTCACAGTTCCGAGTTAACAGTTGTTTTGAGCACTGCACAAATCATGCTTAATTGACAGCATGGCCAATGTTGAATGTTTATCATTTTAAACTTGGATTTGGGACCATACAGCCACTCCACTGAATAGCAGGCTAGTGATTGCTTTGCAATGCTTGCAGTTAGCCACTGTCACTGATTCCTTCCAAAGCACTCATTGTTGAATTTGCGATTTCCAAATTGTTGTGTAATGTTTATGTCCAATGGCCGATGAGCACCGATACGTTTTATCTATAATTTCTCTTCCTTATTTCTCTTCATATGACAAGGATTAAACAGGATTTGTGAGTAGATTGTCGACTTGATTCATGATGATGACTGCTAGCTAAGATTTTGAAAGTATGATGTTGGCATGATCAGTCCAATCAAAGCCTGCATTTTGGAGCTGCCTTACTCAAGAAAGCAAAAAAGAGACCATGTTTATTAATGCCAAAATAACATGCAAAACAGGCAAGCCCCAAAAATGTGTTTCATATATATATATATATACTTTTTTTGCAAAAAATGTGGGGCTCAAAACAGGTGGGGATCTGTCCCACTTGCCCTGAATGACGGGTCGCCACTGCTGTTGATTGATTGTTTTGTGCTACAGAGAGCAAACGTTTATCCCACGCGTGAGATGCTCGCAAGAGGAAGGCCTGAGATGGACTCCTCTTGCAGGCGCTGCCCAGCCCCGTACGAATCCTGCTCACACATCCTGGGTCAATGCCCATCGATCCAAGGAGCATGCATAAATAGGCACAACAAGGTATGTGACCTATTGGTAACAGATGCCGAAAATATTCACTTCTGAGTGCAGCTCATCATTGCAGAGCTTTGCAAAGGCCACTAGTGGGTAGTAATGTAAAGGTTTTTCCTTAGAGGAGTATAAGTCAAGGTCCCAGCTGAGAGCAATAACTTTCTTTTAAGTTTTCAAAATATGGCTTAGCAGTTACTTCCAGTTACTTTTTTCAATCAGTCAATCAATCAAATGTATTTATAAAGCCCTTTTTACATCAGCAGATGTCACAAAGTGCTATCCAGCCTAAAACCCCAAACAGCAAACAATGCAGATGTAGAGGCACGGTGGCTAAGAAAAACTCCCTTGAAAGGCAGGAACCTAGGAAGAAACCTAGCGAGGAACCAGCCTCTGAGGGATGGCCAGTCCTCTTCTGGCTGTGCCGGGTGAAGATAGTACATGGCCATTAAGGCCAGATTGCTCTTCAAGATGTTTAAACGCTCATAGATGACCAGCAGGGTCATTCAGAGGTCGAGACAGCATGTGCGGTAGAGAGAGAGAGAGAGAGAGAGAGAGAGAGAGAGAGAGAGAGAGAGAGAGAGAGTCAAAAACAGCAGGTCCGGGACAAGGTAGCACGTCCGGTGAACAGGTCAGGGTTCCATAGCCGCAGGCAGAACAGTTGAAACTGGAGCAGCAGCACGACCAGGTGGACTGGGGACAGCCAGGAGTCATCAGGCCAGGTAGTCCTGAGGCATGGTCCTAGGGCTCAGATCCTCCGGTAGGGGAGGGAGAGAGGGAGAGAGAGAGAATTAGAGGGAGCATACTTAAATTCACACAGGACACCAAATAAGACAGGAGAATTACACCAGATATAACAGACTGACCCTAGCCCCCCGGCACATAGACTATTGCAGCATAGATACTGGAGGCTGAGACGGGGGTTGTCGGGTGACACTGTGGCCCCGTCCGACGATATCCCCGGACAGGGCCAACCAGGCAGGATATAACCCCACCCACTTTGCCAAAGCACAGCCCCCACACCACTAGAGGGATATCAACAGACCACCAACTTACTACCTTGAGACAAGGCTGAGTATAGCCCACGAAGATCTCCTCCACCGCACAAGCCCGAGGGGACGCAAAACCAGACAGGAAGATCACTTATGTGACTCAACCCACTCAAGTGACGCACCCCTCCTAAGGACGGCATGGAAGAGCACTAGTAAGCCAGTGCCTCAGCCCCTGTAATAGGGCCATAGGCAGAGAATCCCAGGGGAGAGAGGGGAGCCGGCCAGGCAGAGACAGCAAGGGTGGTTCATCGTTCCAGTGCCTTGCCGTTCACCTTCGCACCCCTGGGCCAGACCACAATCGTAGGACCTACTGAAGAGATGGGTCTTCAGTAAAGACTTAAAGGTTGAGACTGAGTCTGCGTCTCTCACATGGATAGGCAGACCATTACATAAAAAAGGAACTCAATCATATTTAATGTATGGTCCCTATATTCTTTGTTATTCCTGTTTCAGTTCTTTTGTAGTCCTGGTTTCACTTATTTTAATATTTTGTATCTATATTTATGTATGTTGTAGCCTATTTCTAAGCCAACGTACAGTATACCCCATTATAACTGACCCACAGAATTGATTTTACATGTTCATGAATGAGTTCAATAAGTCATTTTAATCAATCACCTCAGCTGCTGGTTTCCAATCTTCATCTGTTATAACTTTGATGATATGCCTATTGATTTTCAGGCCAAGTGCTTGTTTTCATTCATAGGATCTTTAAGTTATTGATGTCGTCTTTCAAGTAGCAACACACAAATAACCACATCAACAAGTTTTATTCATAGTCCTGTGAACTTGTTGGTTGTGAAGATGCAGTACTGTACATTCACTGTGGATGGAGCCATACACCTATCTACATAGTCTTGGCTGAATTAACTTGTTTTAACATTTTACCAGACTGAGCAGAGGTGAATGAAAAGTCATGAAAAGTAATTCCTTTGGCTTAATAACTTATTTGGCTGAAACATCCAAATAGTGAAGCCAATGTTAAACTTGACGTTTGAATTGATATTTCTGCATCTTCATCCAGTTTCAATAAGATTAAAACATGAATTGAAACAAGCCAATGGGCTCGCAAAGCTTTTCTTCAGCCATTCTTCATCATGTCAACATTCAACTTTAATCAGGATATTTCCTTCATACTGAGATTTTCCAAGAAATGCACATGTTCAAACTAAGAACTATGTTTTTATAAGAACTTTGCTAGAAATGGTAACACACAGTCACCAAGTTGTATATCTGGCAGGTTTTATAACATCGATCTTCTTGTATGTCAGGCCTTCAGAAAACGCTAGTCGTTACAATGCTTATAATCTCTTCTTGGTCTTTTGAAGGAGATTTAAACTTAAATAGTGTACCTGTGAATGGAAGGGAGTATCCTTGAACTCTTCAATAAACTGAATTACATTTGGCTGGATTGGTATGACCACACAATGAGGACGGAGAGCTTCAATTCCCAGACCCAAGGCCCCCTGCTTGCATTTAATCTGTAGCTCACCCTGGGATACAGCTTGCCTTTGTCCCTTTCCACACACTTTCACCTTCCAAACACTATCACCCAAACAAACATGGCCTATTTCTCATGCTGCAGTATTCTCCATGGTATGGTTTTAGGAGCAGAATGAGATAATTTTGCTCTGAGACAGGTTGAGATGGAGAGACAAAAGGAGAACATCTTCTACATTGGATTAGACCATTATTCAGAGTATGGCATATTAAACTGCTGGAGATTTTCAGATAAAAGGAATAAATGTTTTTTTAAATAAAATATTAGACAATTCAAAGCACTCATACAATTTGCACAACCCTGTATAATTTTTGCTCGACTCATCGTGAGGCATACTTTTAAGGGATGTGTCACGGATTCCGCCGAGGCTGCTCCTCCTCCTTGTTCGGGCAGGCTTCGGCGTTCGTCGTCCCCGGAGTACAAGCTGCTACCGTTTGATGTTATCTATGTTTGTTTGGTTTTGTCTGATTAGTGCACCTGTTCCATATCACGTATTGATTATGTCACCTATAAGTTTCCTTTGGTTTTGTTTGTGGTTGTGTGTTGTTGTCCGCCTGTACGTTGATGTCTCTGTACGTTCTTATTGTGGAACGAGTATTTTACGCACTGTTTTGCGTAATCGTTTTGCCTCCTGTGTTTTCGAGGCCGTTTGCTTTTGTTCGCTATTCAGTCTTAAGTAAAGTCGTTTTGACTGAGCCTCTGTGTCCTGCGCCTGACTCCAACACCGCATCCACATCAGCTATTGTGACAGAACAACACACCATTCATGGAGTCAGCAGGAGCAGCGGCTGCGACCGAGTCGCTGGAGGATCGGGTCAGCTGCCAGGAGGCCATGATCCAGCAACTCGGCTCCGCCATGCAGGAGGCAATGAACACCCTGCGCCGATGGGAAAGGGGAGGCGTGCCCACACCTCCTCCTACGTTACCACCACCATCGGCCAGCCCCACCAGACCAGCTCCGGAATCCAGTGGGATTCGGCTCTCGCTCCCGAGGGCGTATGATGGCACCGCAGCCGGGTGTCAGGGGTTCCTCCTTCAGGTGGAATTCTACCTGGCCACCATACACCCGGCGCCCTCGGGATACGAGAGCGTTTCCGCCCTCATCTCCTGTCTCTCCGGCAAGGCGTTGGAGTGGGCCAACGCCGAATGGAGGGGAATAGACGCCGCCACCACCAGCTACGCGGAGTTCTGCCGCCGCTTCAGGGCAGTTTTCGATCACCCTCCTGAGGGTAAAGCGGCGTGGGAGCGTCTGTTCCACCTCCGACAGGGGAAGAGGAGCGCACAGGAGTTCGCCCTGGATTTCCAGACTCTAGGGGCGGATGCGGAGTGGAATGAGAGGGCCCTCATCGATCACTATCGGTGTAGCCTGCGTGAGGACGTTCGTCGAGAGCTGGCCTGCAGGGACACCAATCTGTCCTTCGACCAGCTAGTGGACATGTCCATCCGACTGGATACCCTGCTGGCCACCCGCGGACGTTCCGAGATGGGGCCGTCCATTCCATCCCCCAGCACCTCCGAGCCGAGCCCAATGGAGCTCAGGGGTGCTGGCGCTAGAGAAAGAAGGCGAGAGAACCCGAGGGGGGCCGTCCCCTGCACCAGCTGTGGCCGTGGAGGACACACTGCGGCTAGGTGCTGGGGAGGGTCTCCAAGGAATCGAGGCAACAGGTCGTGCACTGGGGAGTCATTTCAGGTGAGTAGGCGCCCCACTCACCCAGAGCTCTCTGTTGTTCACTTGTGTATACCTGTGGTATTTCCTCCCGTTGCATCTCATTCCCAGCATAAGGCGCTAGTCGATTCAGGCGCAGCTGGGAATTTTATTGATCGGAAATTTTGCTCTAAGTTAGGGATTCCCCTCCTGCCCGTTGATGCACCCTTTCCTGTCCATGCCCTAGATAGCCGCCCGTTGGGATCTGGGTTGATTAGGGAGGTCACAGCGCCACTGAAGATGAAGACGCAGGGGGGTCATGAGGAGATTATTCAGTTGTACCTCATTGACTCACCTGCGTATCCCGTGGTGCTGGGGCTTCCTTGGTTAATCACCCATGACCCCACCATTTCGTGGCAACAGAGGGCTCTCAAGGAATGGTCTGGCCAGTGTGTTGGGCGATGTTTAGGTGTTTCCGTTGGGGCGACCACGGTGGAGAGTCCGAACCAAGTGCCCGCAATGCACATTCCCCCTGAGTATGTGGATTTGGCACTCGTGTTCAGCAAGACTAGGGCGAAGCGTTTACCACCTCATAGACAGGGAGATTGTGCGATAAACCTCCAGACAGGTGCGGCGCTTCCGCGGAACCATGTGTATCCTCTGTCTCAAGAGGAGATGGCGGCTATGGAAACCTACATAGCTGAGTCCCTGAGACAAGGATACATACGGTCCTCCACTTCCCCTGCGTCCTCGAGTTTCTTTTTTGTGAAGAAAAAGGATGGAGGTTTGCACCCGTGTATTGATTATCGTAGTCTCAATCAGATCACTGTGAAATACAGTTACCCTCTACCTCTGATTGCGAGTATGACTGAATCATTACGCGGAGCGCGTTTCTTCACAAAACTGGATCTCAGGAGCGCTTATAACTTGGTGCGCATTAGGGAGGGAGATGAATGGAAGACGGCATTTAGTACCACCTCAGGTCATTATGAGTATCTTGTCATGCCATACGGGTTAATGAATGCTCCTTCAGTCTTCCAATCATTTGTAGACGAGATCTTCCGGGACCTGCATGGGCAGGGAGTGGTAGTGTACATTGACGACATCCTAGTGTACTCTGCTACATGAGCCGAGCATGTAGCCCTGGTGCGCCGAGTGTTGGGTAGGCTGTTGGAGCATGCCTTGTATGTCAAGGCAGAGAAATGTCTGTTTTTCCAGGAGTCCATCTCCTTCTTGGGTCATCGGTTGTCCGCGTCAGGGGTGAAGATGGAGATTGACCGGGTGTCAGCCGTCCCCAACCACTGTTAAAGAGGTGCAGCGGTTTTTGGGTTTTGCCAATTACTACCGGAGGTTTATCTGGGGTTTTGGACAGGTGGCAGCTCCCATTACGTCCCTGCTGAAGGGGGGCCCGGTGCGTTTGCAGTGGTCGGCTGAAGCGGACAGGGCGTTTCGTAAACTTAAGGACCTGTTCACTTCGGCTGGAACCACCTCTACCTGGACCCCACTTTAGCGTTCCAGGTAGAGGTGGACGCGTCAGAGGCCGGTATTGGGGCAGTACTGTCGCAACGCTCCGGCACGCCTCCTAAGCTCCGTCCCTGCGCTTTTTATTCTAAAAAGCTCAGCCCGGCGGAGCGTAATTATGACGTAGGGGACAGGGAGCTGTTAGCCGTGGTTCAAGCCCTAAAGGTGTGGAGGCATTGGCTTGAGGGGGCTCAACACCCTTTTCTCATTCTGACTGACCATCGTAACCTGGAGTACATCCGGGCAGCGAGGAGATTGAACCCTCGTCAGGCTAGGTGGAACATGTTCCTGACCCGGTTCGTTTTTAAGATCACGTACATCCCAGGGTCCCAGAACGGTAAGGCAGACGCCCTGTCCCGGCGGTATGACACAGAGGAGAGGTCCATTGAGCCCACTCCCATACTGCCGGAGTCTTGTCTGGTGGCAGAGATGGCTCAGAACTCTCTCCGCCACTCCTCTACTAACCTGACCCCCTTTCAGTATGTGTTAGGTTATCAGCCGGTTCTGGCACCATGGCATCAGAGCCAGATCGAGGCTCCGGCGGTGGATGAGTGGTTTCGGCGCTCGGAGGAGACGTGGAACGCTGCCCACGTACATCTGCAGCGGGCCATCCGCAGGCAGAAGGCGAGCGCCGACCACCACCGCAGTGAGGGTCCAGTCTACGGCCCTGGAGATCGAGTCTGGCTCTCGACTCAAAACCTGCCCTTCGCCTGCCCTGCCGGAAGCTTGGCCGGGCGGTTTGTGGGGCCATTTAAAGTCCTGAGGAGATTGAATGAGGTGTGTTACAGGTTGCAACTGCCTAATGACTATCACATTAACCCCTCATTCCATGTGTCTCTCCTCAGGCCGGTGGTAGCTGGTCCACTCCAGGAGAATGAGATAAGAGAGACCCCTCCGCCCCCACTGGACATCGAGGGGGCTCCAGGGTACTCAGTCCGGTCCATCGTGGATTCGAGACGTCGGAGGGGGGGTCTACAATATCTCGTGGAGTGGGAGGGGTACGGTCCGGAGGAACGGTGCTGGGTGCCTAGGAGGGACATTCTAGATCCATCCCTCCTGACTGAGTTCCATCGTAGTCATCCTACGCGCCCTGCTCCACGTCCTCCTGGCCGTCCCCGAGGCCGGGGTCGGCGCACGGCTGGAGCCGCGCGTCAAGGGGGGGGGGTACTGTCACGGATTCCGCCGAGACTGCTCCTCCTCCTTGTTCGGGCAGGCTTCGGCGTTCGTCGTCCCCGGAGTACTAGCTGCTACCGTTTGATGTTATCTATGTTTGTTTGGTTTTGTCTGATTAGTGCACCTGTTCCATATCACGTATTGATTATGTCACCTATAGGTTTCCTTTGGTTTTGTTTGTGGTTGTGTGTTGTTGTCCGCCTGTCCGTTGATGTCTCTGTACGTTCTTATTGTGGAACGAGTATTTTACGCACTGTTTTGCGTAATCGTTTTGCCTCCTGTGTTTTCGAGGCCGTTTGCTTTTGTTCGCTATTCAGTCTTAAGTAAAGTCATTTTGACTGAGCCTCTGTGTCCTGCGCCTGACTCCTACACCGCATCCACATCAGCTATTGTGACAGGATGTACGATTCTCAAGATTTAGTAGTCTCAACATTCAGCAAATTCCAACATGCAATTCAAAGCTTGTACTTCATCTTTTATGTTTAGAACAAAAAAAGTAGGCTTGTTAAAAGGAGACCTCAGTAAAAATACTATTTTACAAGTTTTCTTTTTAAACTTCACATGGGAAGCCCTGGTGTGTAGTGTGGGTTTGTGGACAGTCCTCAGTAACCCTTTTGAGTCAGAAGCTCAGCATGTCATACACACAAACTTATTATAGTGGGTGTCAGATGTACTGCGGAAATTCTGTGAAACTCTTAATAAAAAACATTTCCACGCAACTCCTGTAGACTGTGTGTATGATGCAACAGTGTGTAAGGATATCTCTGTTTTCCAAACCAACCCCATTCCCCACTTCCCCTAGCATAACTCTATATTTCATTCTCTGATACTTTCTTTGACTTGACGCCATATTAAGTCAAAGAAACCCAGCCTCGAGCTGCCCAGTGACACAAGCCTACCAGACGAGCTAAATTACTTCTATGCTCGCTTCAAGGCAAGTAACTCCTGAGTGGCGCAGTGGTCTAAGGCACTGCATCGCAGTGCTAACTGTGCCACTAGAGATCCTGGTTCGAATCCAGGCTCTGTCGCGACCGGGAGACTCATGGGCGGCGCACAATTGGCCCAGCGTCGTCCAGGGTAGGGGAGGGAATGGCCAGCAGGGATGTAGCTCAGTTGATAGAGCACCGCAGCACTCACGTTGATAGAGCATGGCGTTTGCAACGCCAGGGTTGTGGGTTCGATTCCCACGGGGGGCCAGTATAAAAAAAATTATAATAATATGTATTCACTAACTGTAAGTCGCTCTGGATAAGAGCGTCTGCTCCGAAGCCTGCCCGGGGGGGGGTACCGAAGCCTGCCCGAACAAGGAGGAGGAGCAGTCTCGGCGGAATCCGTGACAGTACCCCCCCCCCTTGACGCGCGGCTCCAGCCGTGCGCCGACCCCGGCCTCGGGGACGGCCAGGAGGACGTGGAGCAGGGCGCGTAGGATGACTACGATGGAACTCAGTCAGGAGGGATGGATCCGGACCGTACCCCTCCAGTGCTAACTGTGTCACTAGAGATCCTGGTTCGAATCCAGGCTCTGTCGCGACCGGGAGACTCATGGGCGGCGCACAATTGGCCCAGCGTCGTCCAGGGTAGGGGAGGGAATGGCCAGCAGGGATGTAGCTCAGTTGATAGAGCATGGCGTTTGCAACGCCAGGGTTGTGGGTTCGATTCCCACGGGGGGCCAGTATAAAAAAAATTATAATAATATGTATTCACTAACTGTAAGTCGCTCTGGATAAGAGCGTCTGCTAAATGACTAAAATGTAAAAATGTAACACTGAAACATGCATGAGAGCATCAGCTGTTCCGGACGACTGTGTGATCAAGCTCTCCGTAGCAGATGTGAGTAAGACCTTTAAACAGGTCAACATTCACAAGGCCACAGGGCCAGATGGAATACCAGGACGTACTCGGAGCATGCGCTGACCAACTGGCAGGTGTCTTCACTAAAATTTTCAACCTCTCCCTGTCTGAGTCTGTAATACCAACATGTTTCAAGCAGACCACCATAGTCCCTGTGCCCAAGAACACTAAGGTAACCTGCTTAAATGACTACCGACCCGTAGCACTCACGTCTGTAGCCATGAAGTGCTTTGAAAGGCTGGTCATGGTTCACATCAATACCATTATCCCAGAAACCCTAGACCCTCTCAAATTTGCATACCACCCCAACAGATCCACAGATGATGCAATCTCTATTGCGCTCCACACTGCCCTGTCACACCTGGACAAAAGGAACACCTATGTGAGAATGCTATTCATTGACTTCAGCTCAGCGTTCAACACCATAGTGCCCTCAAAGCCCATCACTAAGCTAAGGACCCTGGGACTAAACACCTCCCTCTGCAACTGGATCCTGGACTTCCTGACGGACCGCCCCCAGGTGGTAAGGGTAGGTAACAACACATCCGCCACGCTGATCCTCAACACAGGGGCCCCTCAGGGGTGCGTGCTCAGTCCCCTCCTGTACTCCCTGTTCACTCATGATTGCATGGCCAGGCACGACTCCAACACCATCATTAAGTTTGCCGATGAGACCTGGCCGTGTGGTGCCAGGACAACAACCTCTCCCTCAACGTGATCAAGACAAAGGAGATGATTGTGGACTACAGGAAAAAGAAGAGGACCGAGCACGCCCCCATTCTCATCGACGGGGGCTGTAGTGGAGCAAGTTGAGAGCTTCAAGTTCCTTAGTGTCCACATCACCAACAAACTAACATGGTCCAAGCACACCAAGACTGTCGTGAAGAGGGCACAACAAAACCTATTCCTCCTAAGGAGACTGAAAAGATTTGGCATGGGTCCTCAGATCCTCAAAAGGTTCTACAGCTGCACCATCGAGAGCATCCTGACTGGTTGCATCACTGCCTGGTATGGCAACTGCTCGGCCTCCCACCGCAAGGCACTACAGAGGGTAGTGCGTACGGCCCAGTACATCACTGGGGCCAAGCTTCCTGCCATCCAGGACCTCTATACCAGGTGGTGTCAGAGGAAGGCCATAAAAATTGTCAAAGACTCCAGCCACCCTAGTCATAGACTGTTCTCTCTGCTACCGCACGGCAAGCGGTACCGGAGCGCCAAGTCTAGATCCAAGAGGCTTCTAAACAGCTTCTACCCCCAAGCCATAAGACTCCTGAACATCTAATCAAATGGCTACCCAGACTATTTGCATTGCCCCCCCTACCTACATGTATATATTACCTCGACTAACCAGTGCCCCCACACATTGACTCGGTTCCGGTACCCCCTGTATATAGCCTCACTATTGTTATTTTTACTGCTGCTCTTTAATTATTTGTACTATTTTATATTGTATTTTTTTGTGTGATTCTTTCTTAAAACTGCATTGTTGGTTAAGGGCTTGTAAGTAAGCATTTCACTGTAAGGCAGGGGTGTCAAACATACGGCCCGCGGGCCGGATCAGGCCCACAAACGGGTTTAATCCGGCCCGCGAGATGATTACCCAAAACATTTTTTTTTTTTTTTTATTAAAGTATAAAAATGCGCTGCAATTTTTCAATAAAATAAACTGCTGTTCCAATTGCGTCCACTGGATGGCGCAATAGCAATTGTGTTAAGCAAGCAAACTGTTTATACCGGGGCAGAGCAAGTAGGTCAAGCACATGCAGCCAATGAGCAACTTTGTTTTGCCCGCGATATTTATTACGGCTTCTACTTTTAACATTATGTGCTTTGGCACCCTCATTGCCCCAATATGTCTCTGTCAAAAAAGAGAAAAGTGGACGCAGAGTGCAGAGTGTTCCAAGAAAAATGGTCATCCTATTTATTCACGGAATTGAATGGGAAAGCTGTATGTTTGGTGTGTTCAGAGCATGTTGCAGTGCTGAAAGAATATAACCTTCGTCGCCACTATGTGAGTCTTCATGCCAACAAATATGACAACTTTCAAGGACAGCGGAGATGAGAGAAGGTGAATGAACTGTTGGCGGGTCTGAAGAAACAGCAGTCTGTGTTTACTCACAGCCGAGACATCAGTGACGCTGCAGTGAAAGCTAGCTACCTCATTGCTAATGAAATCGCAGTGGCTTCAAAACCATTTAGTGAGGGTGAATTTGTAAAAACATGCATGATGAAGGCAGCGGAGATTGTGTGCCCTGAAAAGCGGCAGGCTTTTGCAAATATCAGCCTGACAAGAAACACAGTTGCAGACAGGATTTCCGATCTTTCAGTGGATTTGGACAGCCAGTTGAAGCAAAAAGTAAAGTCATTTATTGCGTTTTCGGTTGCAATTGATGAAAGCACGGACATTACAGATGTTGCACAACTGGCCATTTTCATCCGCGGAGTTGATGACACATTGACCGTCACCGAGGAGTTCGTGGAGTTGGTGCCAATGACAGATACAACGACAGCAGCTGATATTTTTACCGCACTCGTCGGCGCGCTGGACAAGGTCGGAGTGGACTGGTCCCACGCTGTCAGCCTGGCTACAGATGGTGCACCCTCAATGATCGGGAAAAAAGCAGGCGTTGTGACAAAGTTCAGAGAGAAAGTACAATCTGCAAATGGAGGACGTGATTTTTTGACTTTTCACTGTATTTTGCACCAGGAGGCTTTGTGTTGCAAGTCATTAAAGATGGATAACGTCATGAAGGTGGTCATCCAAACTGTTAATTTCATCCGATCCAGAAGCCTGAATCACCGTCAGTTTGACAGCCTTCTCAGAGAGAAAGACCACATCTATGGCCTGCCATACCACACTGAGGTAAGATGGTTAAGCCAAGGTGCTGTGCTGAGGCGTTTCTTTGATTTACGAGAAGAAATTGAACAGTTCATGGAAGAAAAGGGCAAACCAGTGTTAGAATTTCATTCCGCAGAATGGATGCCGGACCTTGCATTTATGGTGGATGTTACAGAGCACCTGAATAACTTGAACAATCACCTGCAAGGGCGCAACAAAGTTGTCACGCAGTATTATGACAGCATACGTTCTTTCAAGTTGAAGCTGTCATTGTGGGAGACGCAACTTGCCGGTAGTGATGCAGCTCACTTCCCCTGTCTGAAAAATGTGTGCGCGACCCAACATGTGGCAGACATGAAGGGGTTCAAAGATAAAATAACGGGACTGTTACGGGAGTTTGAGCAACGCTTTCAGATTTATGTTTATATGTTTTTATGTTGATGTGCTATTGTTTTTAATTGATTTTATTTTATTTGTATATTTAACCTATTCTTGACTCTGTGGTTCTTGCACTTGTTTGGGGAACAGGATTTCATTATTTTTATCTACATTTCTGCCTGAGAAATGACACCCTGATATAGTTCTGTGATCTGTGAAACAGTTCTGTTAATCACTGAGGCATTGTGTGTTTGTGTGTTCTTTTTCTTTAGAATTTTCAAATAAACTTGACGTGTTTTATGATTAATAATATGCCATTTAGCAGACGCTTTTATCCAAAGCGACTTACAGTCATGCGTGCATAACTTTTTTGTGTATGGGTGGTCCCGGGGATCGAACCCACTACCTTGGCGTTACAAGCGCCGTGCTCTACCAGCTGAGCTACAGAGGACCACATAATAGTGATGTTGTGCTTGTACAATTTTGGACACACTGTCCTCAGGCTCCAGCTTTATGTTGTATGTTGATCGTATTAAAAAAAAAGAAAACAATCTGAAGTTGTTGTTTTTAAGTTATATATACCATGATTTTTCCGGTCCGGCCCACTTGGGAATAGATTTTCCTCCATGTGGCCCCTGAGCTAAAACGAGTTTGACACCCCTGCTGTAAGGTCTACACCTGTTGTATTCGGCGCATGTGACAAATAATATTTGATTTTATTTTATTTGCACAGCTATTTTCAGGTATCTCCAGAGATGATCAATCGGGTTCAAGTCCGGGCTCTGGCTGGGCCACTCAAGAACATTCAGAGACTTGTCCCGAAGCCACTCCTGCATTGTCTTGGTTGTGTGTTTAGGGTCGTTGTCCTGTTGGAAGGTGAACCTTCGCCCCAGTCTGAGGTCCTGAGCGCTCTGGAACAGGTTTTCATCAAGGATCTCTCTGTACTTTGCTCCATTAATCTTTCCCTCGATCCTGACTAGTCTCCCAGTCCCTGCCGCTGATAAACATCCCCACAGCATGATGCTGCCACCACCGTGCTTCAACGTAGGGATGGTGCCAGGTTTCCTCCAGACGTGACGCTTGGGATTCAGGCCAAAGAGTTCAATCTTGGTTTCATCAGACCAGAGAATCTTGTTTCTCATGGTCTGAGAGTCCTTCAGGTGCCTTTTGCAAACTCCAAGCGGGCTGTCATGTGCCTTTTACTGAGGAGTGGCTTCCGTCTGGCAACTCTACCATAAAGGCCTGATTGGTGGAGTGCTGCAGAAATAGTTGTGCTTCTGGAAGTTTCTCCCATCTCCACAGAGGAACTCTGGAGCTCTGTCAGAGTGACCATCGGGTTTTTGGTCACCTCCCTGACCAAGGCCCAACTCCCAACTCAGGCGGCCAGCTCTAGAAAGAGTCTTGGTGGTTCCAAACTTCTTCCATTTAAGAATGATGGAGGCCACTGTGTTCTTGGAGACCTTCAATGCTGCAGACATTTTTTGGAACCCTTCCCCAGATCTGTGCCTCGACACAATCCTGTCTCGGAGCTCTACGGACAATTCCTTCGACCTCATGGCTTGGTTTTTGCTCTGCCAACTGTGGGACCTTATATAGACAAGTGTGTGCCCTTCCAAATCATGTCCAATCAATTGAATGTACCACAGATGGACTCCAATCAAGTTGTAGAAACATCTCAAGGATGATCAATGGAAACAGGATGCACCTGAGCTCAATTTCGAGTCTCATAGCAAAGTGTCTGAATACTTATATAACTAAGGTATTTCAGTTTTTGTGTAGATTGATGAGGAAATGTTTTATTTAATCAATTTTAGAATAAGGCTGTAGCGTAACAAAATATGGAAAAAGTCAAGGGGTCTGAATACTTTCCGAATGCACTGTACACTGCTGCTACTCTGTTTATTATCTATCCTGATTGCCTAGTCACTTTTACCCCTACCTACATGTACATACTGTATTACCTCAGTTACCTCAACTATCTCGTACCCCTGCACATTGACTCGATACCGGTACTCTTGTATATAGTGTCGTTATTGTTATTTTATTGTGTTATTTCCATTATTTTTAGCTACATTTTTTACTTTTCAACTCTGCATTGTTGGGAAAGGGCTCTAAGTAAGCATTCCACTGTAAAGTCTACACCTCTTGTTATTAGATTTTTTTTGGAATGTCTCTTTTGCCTTTGTCCATCAAAATTTTCCTTTTCCCTCACTAACGTTCTCCCCAGACATGCTGCTCTGGAGAGAGAGCGAGAGAGAGAGAGAGAGAGAGAGAGAGAGAGAGAGAGAGAGAGAGAGAGAGAGAGAGAGAGAGAGAGAGAGAGAGAGAGAGAGAGAGAGAGAGACTGTAGCTGGCTGGCTGTCTAGTGGAGCTGTAACTGTGTGGGAGGGACAGACTGCATCCACAGGGATGACAGCATCTGGAACCTCCTCATCAATCACGCTCTATCCCTGATGTTGTTTCCCATCTCATCTCCAATGAAAGCATATACCGTGTATACTGTATATACTGTCTCTGTTTTAGTCCATTGTGAATAGGTTGGATATACACTGAGTGTACAAAACGTTAATATTGAGTTGCACCCCCTTTTGGCCTCAGAACAGACTCAATTCGTCGGGGCATGGATTCTACAAGGTGTCGAAAGCATTCCACATCTATGCTGGCCACTGTTGACTCCAATTATTTCCACAGTTGTATCAAGTTGGCTGGATGTCCTTTGGGTGGTGGACCATTCTTGATACACACGGAAAACTGTTGAGTGTGAAAAACCCAGCAGCATTGCAGTTCTTGACACAAACTGGAGCTTTCACCTGGATTCACCTGGTCATTCTATGTCATGGAAAAAGCAGGTGTTCATAATGTTTTGTACACTCAGTGCATAGTACTTCAGAAGTATACAATTTCTTTAGGCATAGGTCCTTATAATACACCATCAGTCACAACATAGAAACAAAAAACCACAATGCATGACATACCTTACAGTTCTCTGCTTTGTTGTGGTTGTCAGTCACGAGTCAGCCCCATCTAAATGTTAGAATAATTAAACCCCTACCTCATCCACCAGTGAGATCAATGTGAAGTTGAACCACTGCCTCATCAGGGAGAGAGGTTGGGACCAACCACGAAGTACCACGCCCCGGCCTCAGTCTCAGTGATGGATATAATTATTGATACACCGGGGGAGGAGAGGATGGTTGGATGGAATCTACAGCCTCGCCCTTTGCCTCAGCCTCCCCAGACAGGCAGACAGAGTGACCCTGAGGCTTGCTATAAATACCCCACTTATTACTGGGTGGTGATGGGGCTACGGCCAGAAGGCTCTCATTTAGGCTTTTCCGAGACCAAAATAAAAAGAAACACTTGGAGTTGAAGAGAGGACCTCTGAACCTAAGTCTGGGAATAACCTCAGTGGGGGATGGACTACCAAACCGAACTTTCTACTCAAACAATGGGATAAAGGATCTACCTGGATGCCTTCCAGACAGTGGTTTGGTTAGTGGTTTGTCAGTCTTCTCTGGGTTAGGCTTCCAAGCTACACAAACCATGTCATTTTTGCTTTGTTCCCAGTGCTGTCGTTGTTGAAGTCAACTAAAGGGAATGGAAGAGTTCTGAAGGCAATATTCTCAAGCCGCCACCAGCAGTTACTTTCTCCTGGAATTCTATCTTTCTTTGGTCCGTATAACTAATAGAAATAGTCTGCCAGTGTCAGGCTTTCAACAATGATAGAGATCAAAGTTGTGCCTCTCACTAAACAATGTGATATTCACATGCAAACCACACAAATAAATAGATTTTTGTAAAAATATGTTTAAAATCCCAGCTCTAATGGGGCACAGAGGACAACGCTTTGTTATTGAAAAAGACTGAGTTAATAAGTGTCTCTCTAACCACAGCATGTCCAAGTCAATGTGACGTCAGTCTGGTGAGTCATCTCTTGTCAAGAGTGTCAGAGCAGGTCTCTTACTAACAAGATATGCTATTAAAATGAATAGGCTGCAGGTGATTCAGGGGACAATAATCAGCCTCAATGTGGGCACACTCTGCTAAGAGGAATCAAATGGGTTTGAATGAACTCACAAAACCTCACACCCCTGGTTTATAAAGTTGATCTGTGAGGCAGAAGGCTATTGACATGCTCAAAGAAAACAGGCAACAACAACACTAAATACATTAAATGACCAAAAGTATGTGGACACCTGCTCGTCGAACATCTCATTCCAAAATCATGGCCATTAATATGGAGTTGGTCCCCCATTTTCTGCTATAAAAGCCACCACTCTTCTGGGAAGGCTTTCCACTAGATGTGTCACGAGTTGCTAAGCCAGAACCCAGAAGCAGACCAGGACAAGGTAAGTTGAAACGAAGGTGAGTGTTTATTACAAATTCAAGAGTGATGCTGAATAATCCAGGGAACAGAGCGGGCGGCGTTGATTAGTTGTTGGGGGTGCAGTGGTTGATCCCATCCTGGGTCGGCAGCCGCCGACCACCAGGCAGAGGTTGGATGAAGGTTCCGGACGGGTGACTGCAGATGGAACAAAACGGGGGTAAGTAAGCAACAAACCAACAAGGTGCAAAAACAACAAAACTAACGCTAGGCTCTAAGACTGATACTCTGGTAAACCTACTGTTCATGGCTAACGATCCGGCAGGGGAATGGATGTTAGGCCAGAGCCTAAGAAGGGTGATGATCAGGACCAGGTGTGCAGATTGCTGATGGGATGCAGGTGCGGAAATCAAGAGAGCTCCCCGGAGCGTTCCCGAACCCTCGGGAAACTGGAGATCACGAACAGAAAAACTAGTCACCAGACAGGACCCGACTCAGACTGCCGGGATCGTTACAGTACCCCCCCTCCGACGAACGCCACCGGGCGGACTCCCGGAGCGCCAGGATGGAGGCGGTAGAAGTCACTGATGAGGTCAGCATCTAGGACCTGTCGCCGCGGAATCCAACTCCTCTCTTCAGGACCATACCCCTCCCAGTCCACGAGATACTGGAAACCCCGGCCCCGCCGTCTGGAATCCATGATGCGTCGCACCGTGTAGGCAGGACCACCTCCGATCATCCGAGGAGGAGGAGGGGGAGGCGGAGGAGGCAACAGAGGACTGAGGAAAACAGGCTTGAGGCAGGAGACATGAAAGGTGGGATGGACTCTGAGCGTCCTCGGTAGTTTGAGTCGAACTGCCACTGGATTGATCACCTTCTCCACCACAAACGGACCAATGAACTTCGGTAACAACTTCCTAGACTCAGTCCGTAACGGAAGATCCCGTGTGGCCAACCAAACCCTATCTCCGATGGTATAGGTGGGAGCGGGGATCCGGCGACGATTCGCCTGGAGCTGATACCGGTCCGAAACTCTAAGGAGTGCCTTTCTGGCCCGATGCCAGGTCCGGTGGCAACGACGAATATGGGCCTGAACAGAAGGCACTGAGAGCTCCTTCTCCTGAGAAGGGAACAGGGGAGGTTGGTAGCCATACAGGCACTGGAAGGGAGACATCCCAGTGGCAGATGTAGGGAGAGTATTGTGGGCATACTCAACCCAAGGCAACTGAGAGACCCAGGAGGTGGGGTTGGAAGAGACCAGACAGCGTAGCGTGGATTCCATCTTCTGGTTGGCTCTCTCCGCCTGACCATTGGATTGGGGGTGAAAACCAGATGTGAGACTGACTGTAGCTCCAATGGCCAAACAGAAGGACTTCCAGACAGCAGAGGTAAACTGAGGGCCACGGTCGGAAACGATATCACTGGGCAAACCGTGGACCCTGAAAACCTCCCCTAACCAGGATCTCGGACGTCTCCGAGGCAGAGGGAAGCTTGGCAATTGGCACAAAGTGGGCGAACTTGCTGAATCTGTCCACGATAGTCAGAACGACCGTGTTCCCCTCAGAAGCGGGCAACCCAGTGACGAAGTCCAGGGCCAGATGCGACCATGGTCGCCGGGGGAATAGGAAGGGGGGTGAAGTAGTCCAGAGCTGGGCCGATTGGTACTCTTATTCTGCGCACACACTGGACAGGCAGCAACAAAACCCCGAGTATCCTCGGCCATGGCAGGCCACCAAAAACGTCTGCGAAGAAACGCCATTGTCCGAGCCACGCCAGGGTGACAAGCCATCTTGCTGGCGTGGGACCATTTGAGGACAGCAGGACGAACCGACTCAGGCACAAACAACCGACCGGGTGGACCGTTACCGGGACCGGGCTGAGTCCGAAGGGCCGCCAGCACCTCCTCCTCAATCTTCCACATAACTGCTCCCACGACGCAGTTCCGGGGGAGAATTGTCTCGGTCTTGGACCCACTCTCCTCCGTCTTGGAGAACATCCGGGACAAGGCGTCCGCCTTGCCGTTCTTAGATCCAGGTCGGAACGTCAGGGAAAACTTGAATCGTCCGAAAAACAACGCCCACCTGGCCTGACGGGAGTTGAGACGTTTAGCCGATTGCACGTAAGCAAGATTCTTGTGGTCAGTCCAGACAATAAACGGTTGCTCCGCCCCCTCCAACCAGTGGCGCCACTCCTCCAAGGCAAGTTTCACCGCGAGAAGCTCCCGGTTACCCACATCGTAATTCCTCTCCGCAGGCGTAAAGGCGACGAGAGTAGTAGGCGCAGGGATGGAGTTTACTGTCCGTGGAGCATCGCTGCGACAGGATGGCGCCAACTCCCACATCAGACGCGTCCCACTTCAACGACGAACTGACGGGCCGTGTCCGGTTGAGAGAGAATCGGTGCGTTGGTGAATCGCCTCTTCAAATCCAGAAACGCTCGATCCGCCTCCGGATTCCACTTGAAGGTCCTGATACTGGAAGTCAAGGCAGTTAACGGAGCGGCCACACGGCTGTAATCCCGGATGAATCTGCGGTAGAAATTCGCAAACCCCAAAAATCTCTGGAGCTGCAATCTCGTACCGGGCTGGGCCCATTCCAGAACCGCTCTAACCTTCTCCTGGTCCATCCTAATCTCTCCCCTGGAGATGATGTACCCGAGAAAGGATGTCGTGTGGGCGTGAAACTCGCACTTCTCGGCCTTCACGAACAGGCGATTCTCCAACAATCGCTGCAGAACCTGCCGGACATGCTGGACGTGGTCGGAAGGTTCCTTCGAGAAGATCAGAATGTCATCCAGGTAAACAAACACAAAGAGACCGATCATATCTCTCAGGACGTCGTTCACCATACTCTGGAATACCGCTGGAGCATTGGTCAGTCCAAACGGCATCACCTGATACTCGAAGTGACCCATCGGTGTATTGAAACCCGTCAACCACTCGTCCCCCTCTCTGATCCGGACCATGTGATACGCATTGCGTAGGTCTAGCTTAGTGAACACCGTAGCACCCTGTAAGGAGTCGAAGGCAGAACTCATCAAGGGCAGGGGATACTTGTTCTTGACCGTGATGTCATTCAACCCCCGATAATCAATACACGGTCGAAGAGAGCCATCCTTCTTACCCACAAAGAAGAATCCTGCCCCAGGGGTGATGACGAGGGACGAACGAGACCAGCAGCTAGGGACTCCTTGATGTAGGTCTCCAAAGCCTCACGTTCAGGTCGGGAGATACTGTATAACCTTCCCTTGGGGTAGACAGCTCCAGGGAACAGGTTGATGGCACAATCATATGGTCGGTGGGGAGGGAGTGACAGAGCCTTCTGCTTACTGAAAACTTCCCCCAAATCGTGATATGTCTCGGGAACCAGGGACAAATCTGGGGGTTTAGCCTCAATCACCTGACTGGGAACCGAATGGGGGCAGGCAGTCTTGAGACAGTTAGCATGACAATCAAGGCTCCAACTCGTTACCTTGCCCGTCACCCAATCGAACGTGGGATTGTGTTCCTTCAGCCAGGGGTATCCAAGGACCAGAGGAACATGGGAAGACGGCAGAATGAAGAATGAAATCATCTCAGAATGATTCCCCGACAACCGCATCTTAACCGGTTCAGTCCTCATCGTGATACGTGCCAGACTACTGCCGTTCAGAGTGGTCGCTTCAATGGCTTCCGGCAATTGCTCCTTGGAAAGCCCCAGCTGTTCCACCAACTCGGCATCAAGAAAGCTTCCATCGGCACCTGAATCGATAAAAGCGTTAATCGCTAAGCTCTGATTCCTGTTCACAAGGGTAGCCGGAAACGGGGTCTGACAGAGGTACTGAGAGGTTGAAACTGGCTCGCTAAAAGTCCTCCCAACTTTAGCGAGCCGGGCAGTTTGACGACCGCCGGGGAACAAGTGGAGATGTAATGTCCCGAGCTACCACAGTAGAGGCAGCAGTTGGTCTTACGTCTATGTTGACGCTCCTCCTTGGTTAACCCGTGCCGCCCCACTTGCATGGGTTCAGAATCGGGAGAGAGGACCTCTCCACTAATCCTTTGTGGGGGAGAATGATCGACGTGTTCTGGTCCACCACCCGACCCGACTGGGAACTGAGAAGCTGATCGATTGGACGGACCCCATTGCTTCTCCCTCCTTCGCTCTCGGACTCGATTATCCACCCCGAATAGACAAGGCTACCAAGCTGTCCAGGTCACTAGGCTCCGGATAGGAGATCAACTCATCCTTGAGCTGCTCCGACAGACCCTGGTAAAAGGCCGCTTGCAGAGACTCCTCGTTCCACCCACTCTCCACAGCCAACGTCTTGAACTCGATCACGAAGTCGCGCCACGCTGCGAGTTCCTTGGTGAAGCGAAAACAGGCGCCTAGCTGCGTCCCTCCCTCGGACGGAATGGTCGAAGAGCTTCCTCATCTCGGCCGTGAACCCCTGGTATGAAGCCATGCAGGGGTCTTGTCGTTCCCAAACGGCTGAAGCCCACTCCAGCGCTCGACCACGCAGCAACGCAATCACAAAGGCTATCCTAGCCTGGTCTGTGGCATAAGAGTAGGGCTGTAGATCGAACACTAATCCACACTGCATAAGGAAGGAACGGCATCTTCCCAGCTCCCCCTCATATTTATCCGGCGTCGAACCTTGGGCTCACGGAAGGACACAGCTCCAGAAGCGGCAGGCGAGATGGGTGAAACCGGTAGTGGATCCTCCACCGGAAACTTGCGTTGGTTCTGGACCTCCGTCCAGACCGGTAGAAAGGTTCGAACTGACAACGCGATCTCCTGTAGTACCGTGCTATGATGGCCCAACATCTTCTCCTGATGGGTAATGGCATGGCGAACAGAGTCCAGGTCCGCTGGGTTCATTACTGGCCGGATCGTTCTGTCACGAGTTGCTAAGCCAGAACCCAGAAGCAGACCAGGACAAGGTAAGTTGAAACGAAGGTGAGTGTTTATTACAAATTCAAGAGTGATGCTGAATAATCCAGGGAACAGAGCGGGCGGCGTTGATTAGTTGTTGGGGGTGCAGTGGTTGATCCCATCCTGGGTCGGGCAGCCGCCGACCACCAGGCAGAGGTTGGATGAAGGTTCCGGACGGGTGACTGCAGATGGAACAAAACGGGGGTAAGTAAGCAACAAACCAACAAGGTGCAAAAACAACAAAACTAACGCTAGGCTCTAAGACTGATACTCTGGTAAACCTACTGTTCATGGCTAACGATCCGGCAGGGAATGGATGTTAGGCCAGAGCCTAAGAAGGGTGATGATCAGGACCAGGTGTGCAGATTGCTGATGGGATGCAGGTGCGGAAATCAAGAGAGCTCCCCGGAGCGTTCCCGAACCCTCGGGAAACTGGAGATCACGAACAGAAAAACTAGTCACCAGACAGGACCCGACTCAGACTGCCGGGATCGTTACAAGATGTTGGAACATTGCTGCGGGGACTTGCTTCCATTCAGCCACAAGAGCATTAGTGAGGTTGGGCACTGATATTGGGCGATTAGGCCTGGCTCGCAGTCGGTGTTCCAATTCATCCCAAAGGTGTTCGATGGGGTTGAGGTCAGGGCTCTGTGCAGGCCAGTCAAGTTCTTCCACACCGATCTCGACAAACCATTTCTTGCTTTGTGCACGGGGGCATTGTCATGCTGAAACAGGAAAGGGCCTTCCCCAAACTGTTGCCACAAAGTTGGATTTTTATGCGCTACGCGCTTCAGCACTCGCCGGTCCCATTCTGTGAGCTTGTGTGGCCTACCACTTCGCGGCTGAGCCGTTGTTGCTCCTAGACGTTTCTACTTCACAATAACAGCACTTACAGTTGACCGGGGCAGCTCTAGTAGGGCAGAAATTTGATGAGCTGACTTGTTGGAAAGGTGGCATCCTATGACGATGCCACGTTGAAAGTCACTGAGCACTTCAGTAAGGCCATTTTACTGCCAATGTTTGTCTATGGAGATTGCATGGCTGTATGCTCGATTTTATACACCTGTCAGCAACGGGTGTGGCTGTAATAGCTGAATCCACTAATTTGAAGGGGTTTCCACTCCGGAGCTAGAGCAATCTGCTCCACCGGGGTCCAGTCCTACTCCGGTCAGCGGATCCACTCCGGAGCCAGAGCAATCCGCTTCACCGGGGTCCAGTCCAGCTCCGGTCAGCTGCTCAACTCCGGAGCCAGAGCAGTCCGCTCCACCGGTGCCTGATCCAGCTCCGGTCAGCGGCTCCACTCCGGAGCCAGAGCAGTTCGATCCACCGTCGTCGGGTCCAGCTCCAGTCAGAGGTTCCAGTCCAGACCCAGACGTCAGCCCCTCTCCAGGTTCGGGGTCTCCCACACCAGGGTCCAGACAGGGCTTGGTACGTCGTGGGAGGAAGGAGAGGGGAAGCAGCGCGCTGAGGTCCAGACCAGACCAGGGGCGCAACAGGGAGGTGGAGAGTAGGTGGTGGATCCGGATCCGCCTCCGAGGCGGAATGCCCACCCGGCCCCTACCCTGTTATGTTTATGTGGCGCGGTCGGAGTCCGCACCTTTGGGGGGGGGGTACTGTCACGCCCTGACTCTGAGGACTTGTATTTGTTGAGTCAGGGTGTGTATTTTCTGTGTTGTGTTTGCTATGTCGATGTTCTATGTTTAAGATCTAGAATGTGTAGATCTATGTTGGCCTGTGTGGTTCCCAATCAGAGGCAGCTGTTGCTCGTTGTCTCTGATTGGGGACAATACTTAGGCAGCCTTTTGGCACCTGTTAGTTGTGGGATCTTGTTCCGTGTAAGGTATGTTGTGTGTGTGCTACCTTGGACGTCACATTTCGTTTGTTGTTTTGTCGTGGTGTTTATTCGTTAAATAAACATGTATGCTTATCACGCTGCGCCTTGGTCCTTCTCGTTCGTAAACGATCGTGACACTCTACTATTATTCTGACATTTCACGTTCTTAAAATAAAGTGGTGATCCTAACTGACCTAAGACAGGGAATTGTTTACTAGGATTAAATGTCAGGAATTGTGAAAAACTGAGTATAAATGTATTTGGCTAAGGTGTATGTAAACTTCCGACTTCAACTGTATGTATATCCTCAGTAGAATCCTGGGCAAAAGTACACATCATATGGTCCTAGCTACAATGGTTGTATTATCACCAACATAAATGCCCAGCCTCTGACGTACATGATAAGGACATTGATTCAACGATCGTTATACATAAACATCAAGTCTCAGTGAGTTAGCTGTATTGACTCAACTAAAGAGTTCAGAGCAGGGACGCAGAGGCAACATTTTCCGATCTGATCACCATAATGCGTCTCTGTTCTATCACACAGGAAACAGGATAGGAAAGGTCACTGCTTCCCAACGTGTGTGATCAGATGGGTGACTCATCCGCCGCTAGTACCCCTATGAATATAGAAACAGAGGTTTGTTATGGTCCGTTTTTGAATGAAAACGGTGCAGGATGTGACCGCATCATAGACTAAAGCTTGCAACCTCACGTCACCTCCAAAACAATGTTCAGAAACATGACACAAATACTGATGAATATCTTGTGCAAAACCTTGTATTAAATGTGATACACCTTGCAAAATACCTGTGTCAAAACAGTTTGGAGGATCTGTTCAGCCCTGTGTGAATTAAGAAAGATCTGGTTGTAGGCTATGAAGATGTACAGTACTGTATGTGTGCATTGTTTTGGTGAGAGGACGAATGATGTCCATGCTTACAGTACTGATGAAAGCTTGCTGGGGTGGTTTGGATGGTGGTTAGGTTATCGTCTTGCCTCTGGCCCTCTCACTGGTCTGGTCTACCCCCTGAGCAACACGCTGCTGTGCTGAGGATCAGTCAGATCCAGCAAAAATAAGACCAAGCTATTACTACTAAGCTTTCACAGGGACTAGAACAAAAGCTGAGGCCAGACTCAGAGCAGGTCTCTGAACAGAGATAAAAACGGTTTCGATACAGACCCTTCAGCTTGCCCAAAGGGTGGAGTGTATTAAGTTTATGAGCAATGGAGGTGGACAGACTACAGGGCTCTGTGACTGATTAGACACAGCATGTTAGCCCGGGCAGGGCGCCTGGAAGTAAAGAGCCAAACATTGAGGCTGGGGTCAGGCTGTGTGACACGGCCTCATGAACAAGGTGGTGTCCAGCTGCTATGAACTCTAGTTTTGTTCTCCCCGACCACGCACAACATCCTCACCACTGTGCTCCTGTAGTAACTACAAAATGAAGTGAGCAGGGTGGCGGGAGTGGTTTTGTCATGTATGCTCCTTACGTCACCTGACCTTGGTGCAGACTGCAGACGATTTGTTGGCAATGGTTTTGAAGGAGCTCTTTTTAGGCCTATTCCAGCTGGCCTGTGCAGTGAGCACCCATCCAAGACCAGGCTTTGATTACCATAGGATACACCCAGTCACTCACACATCGCGTTGCACCACCTGGCAGTTTCACTCTGGTGCTCAGTTTCCTTTAGAGAACAGGCCATGGTGCTCTGGATCCTGACCATCTTCTTTTACTGTCTGTGCTCACACACCATAAGCCCCTTACCTCAAACAAAACCTTTTCTTTAAATGAAAATGTTGTATTTCTTGGACACAGATCTTGCTACAAAACAAACTGTTTTGTTTGTTGACACAAAGAGGTCGAGAAGTTCTAGACTCCTCCCCATGTTTCCCTAAATCTGGAGCGCATTTTCAAAACCTTTTTTATTTCAATTTCAGGACAGCACATGAGGAAATTGAATTGCATTGAGGTTTAATACGGTTTGAGAATATTTGTTTTGGTGCAATATTCAAGAGATGGCGAAATGTCCTTTATGACAAAAAGACAGGTAGAGAGTAGTCAAGGCAGTGTTGCAATCCAATCCTAATCTGATATAGGACTGACCTGAAGCTTTCCCTTGTGTTTAAACAGACAAAAAATAACCTGTGTCCATATTTATGTGTATCTCAGTATGGTTTTCAAAATCTGACCTTTACGAAAATGTCATAGGATTTGTCACATCCAATACAGGAGAAAGAAAGGGAGTAAATCACTGTGCTAGATAAAAATCGGAGTAATTCATAGTGATGGAATATGGAGGAAAACACCACATCTGGCGACTTTTGCTGTGTGGGAAGTAGAAATAGTGAGGGGAATATACCTCGAGCTACTGTAACAAATGAGATTATATGCACATTACCTTCCAAGTGGTAAAAATATTGGTCTGGAAAACAAGAATAAAATGTTGACTCATTTCTCGGAGACATACAGAACACAATAGTCTGGGGAATCTGGGAGTATGTTATGTTCACGAAACAGGATTTTACGCATGGAAAGAAACAGACATTGAATTTCATTCCATGTTTGTGTGTAATTTGAAGTGGTTCCATGGGCTATTGGGTCATTCAAAGCCTATTCAATGCATGTTGTCTTATAAAACAACATAACCCCGATTTGACCTCAATTCTTAAAACATGACGTATCTGAAATTATTACTCCAATTATCTAAAGAAAACAATGTGTGTGATCAAATGGTAAAAAACTAGTATCCCCATGAATATAGAAACAGAGGTTTGTTATGGTCCATTTTTGAATGAAAACAGTACAGGATGTGACCGCATCATAGACTAAAGCTTGCAACCTCCAAAACAATGTTCAGAAACATGACACAAATGCTGATAATTATCTTGTGCATTACCTTGTATTAAATTGGATATACCTTGCAAAATACCTGTGTCAAAACAGTTCGGAGGATCTGTTCAGCCCTGGGTGAACTAAAGACGATCTGGATCTCATTCCACGTTTGTGTGTAATTTGAAGTGGTTCCATAGGTTATTGGGTCATTCAAAGCATATTCAATGCATGTTGTCTTGTAAAACAACATAACCCAGATTTGACCTCAATTCTTAAAACATGACATATCTGAAATTATTACTCCAATTATCTCAAGAAAACATAGACCAAAACAGTTCTTAGCCATTATGATATTATCATTTGCTGAAAGTAAACACATCAGTTGGTGTTGTTTTGTCATTTTAAAAAAGTGCAATATATTTAGCTATATAAAGATATACTTACCGTTATTTCACACCTGACAACTAAAGCATATGGCAAATATTATCCGTCAATCACTACATTCACTCTATGTTCATTCATTCACCATGCTAAATCTGTTACCATGGCATCCCAAGGCTGGTGTCTGGAAAGCAGAGGGTAGTGTTCCCGTAATGACGGAGGAGCCATGGGTGCCTCAGTCAGAACTGGATGCTACCAGAATAAGTGGTGAGTCAGTCAGGGTCATAGTTTTATCCGGTTTCCTGACGTCAAGGACCTTGTGTCCTGCAGTCCATCCCCTTGAAAACAAAAAGGTAAAGCAATGACATTGATAATAGTGCCAATTCTTATGCAGTCAAAAGGTGCCTGTAGATTTCATAGTTTTAGTTTGACCCTTGGTAGATATGACGTCATTGTCATGTACTTTGGTTATGTACTCACGACAAAAAATCTGAGCAAATGATGGTCAAACAGGAGTGTGGGGTTAGATAGGCTACCTTACAGGACTTATGGAACCATGCGAATGGTCAGACGTTCTTACCTTCAGAAATGTACATTGGCTTACTAAAGCCACCATTGTAAATAGGCTACCAGGATCAATTGGGCATTGTCATAGGATCTAGCTCTCAGATAAACCTGTCAAACCAGACATGACTGTTTCTGTACATACCTGACAGTATACATTAGAAGCAATTTCTCCTTATCTTGTGTTTCAAGACGATAATCATTACAACATATATATAGAGGCACAGTATTAATAAAGGTTATGTATTATAATGCGTCACAATCTCAGGTGTCAACCCAGCTTCATCACATTTCCCCTCCTAGGAAAATATCAGGTAACTTCATGATGAAATCAGCTCTGCCTCTAATTAGTTATTTTGGAAGTGTTTCTTGGTAAGCCCTTTTGTTGGATTTTTGTCATTGTTGTAGAGCACCCCTCCTACTTTTCTCTGTTTGCTGTAGCGCAGAGGCCTACCTGAACTGAAATCAGCTCTCTGTTGTTGTCACGCTCTGGCTCCGGGACTCTGTAAATTGAGCCAGGGTATGTTCATTCGTTGGGTGTATTTCTATGTTTGTATTTCTGTTGGGTTTGGTCAATGACTCCCAATCGGAGGTAACGAGTGTCAGCTGTCGGCTCGTTATCTCTGATTGGGAGCCATATTTAATCTGTATGTTTTCCTGTGGGTGTTGTGGGTTTTTGTTCCGTTTTCAGTCGTTGTAACTGAGGTCTTCACGTTCCGTCATTGTTTGTTGTTTTGTTTCGTGGACTTTGAAATTAATAAAGTCATGTTCGCCACAAACGCTGCGCTTTGGTCCACTCCTTCCGTAGACGGCCGTGACAGAAAAACCCACCAAGATGGGACCAAGCAGCGTGTCCAGGAGCCATCGCCGGGGAGATCCCTCACAGATCTCCTTCGCCTTCTGGACTGGGTCAAGCCGAGTGAGGAAGAGAGGGGCTTGACATTATGGCAGAAGGGCGAGAAGCTGGCGAGGGACATGGAGACCTGGGCCACGGGTAGGAGAGACGCCCCGAAAATTTTTAGGGGGGGGCTCACGACGGCGGACCAGCAGGAGGCCGCGATAGAGCGGTCCAGTGGGTTGCCGGAGAAGGCCGCCGGGTTACGGGGGCCACTGGTCAAAGAGGGGATGGAGGAAGTAGAGGCACGGCGAGAGGTACTGGCGTGTGTTGCCAGTCCGGTCCGGCCCGTTCCAGATCCCGGTGTAGGGCCAGTGGTGTGTGTCCCCAGTACAGTCCGGCCCATCCAAGCTTCCCGCACCAAGCCAGTGGTGTGCGTCGTCAGTCCAGTCCGGCCCATTCCTGCTCCCCGCATCAAGTCTGTGGTGCGTCTCGTCAGCCCGGCTCTGCCCGTTCCTGCTCTCCGCACCAGGTCTGTGGTGCGCGTCGCCAGTTCAGCCCGGCCTGTCCCTGCTCCCCGCATCAAGTCTGTGGTGCGTCTCGTCAGCCCGGCTCTGCCCGTTCCTGCTCCCCGCACCAGGTCTGTGGTGCGCTTCGTCCAGCCCTGTCCGGCCCAGTCCTGCTCCCCGCACCAAGTCTGTGGTGCGTTTGCGTCAGCCCTGTCCGGCCCGTTCTGCTCCCCGCACCAAGTCTGTGGTGCGTGTCGTCAGCCCTGTCCGGCCCGGTTCCGCTCTCCGCACCAAGTCAGGGGTGCGCCCGTCAGCCCGGTCCGGCCCATTCCTGCTCCCCGCGCCAAGGCAGTGGTGCGCGTCGTCAGCCTGGTAAGGCCCGTTCGTCCTCCACGCACCAAGCCAGGGGCGCGTGTCGTCAGTCCGGCTCCGGCCAGCGGGGCTAGACAGGACCAGGGGTACTTTGGGGGTGGGAGAGGAGGTGGGGATCAAGGCCAGAGCCAGAGCCACCGCCGAGGAGGTATGCCCACCCAGCCCCCCCTTGTTTAGCCCGTATTGAGGCGCGGTCGCAGTCCGCGCCTTTAGGGGGGGGTACTGTCACGCTCTGGCTCCGGGACTCTGTAAATTGAGCCAGGGTATGTTCATTCGTTGGGTGTATTTCTATGTTTGTATTTCTGTTGGGTTTGGTCAATGACTCCCAATCGGAGGTAACGAGTGTCAGCTGTCGGCTCGTTATCTCTGATTGGGAGCCATATTTAATCTGTATGTTTTCCTGTGGGTGTTGTGGGTTTTTGTTCCGTTTTCAGTCGTTGTAACTGAGGTCTTCACGTTCCGTCATTGTTTGTTGTTTTGTTTCGTGGACTTTGAAATTAATAAAGTCATGTTCGCCACAAACGCTGCGCTTTGGTCCACTCCTTCCGTAGACGGCCGTGACAGTTGTTGTTCAGCCTCCGGGTAGCTTCAGAGACATAAGGGTAAACATGGTTGTTCAGAGCTGAGGGGCACATTATTTGGAGGGGTGGGATACACCTGTCCTCTCCAGTAACCCTCTTCCACTGTGATAATGATCATGGGATGGGTGCAGTTGACAGGCTCTTCTCCTCTCTTACTGGGATCAGAGGAGAACGCGGGACAGGCAGCCTATTGAAATATTGGACTACATTGATCAATATCAGGACTCCTGAGTTTTCAGCTGTAGAGGGCGTGTTAAACAGGCGTGCTTTGTCTACCAGAGTCCCTGACAGTACAGGGATATTGTTACTTTTCTCCTGCACATAATCGTCTTTTGTGACTCCGCTAGTTTCCTTCCACCAGGCCCTGTTATCATGTTCCATAGAGTTCTTACTGGTAAGTACTCCCTCACCCGTGTATATATACAGGGTATTGTTATATACATGTGCTTCAGTATGCAAGAAAGAGGCGTAATGGTCTGCTCACTGGAAAGTATAAGAACAAGTCACTGTACAGTACACAATGGCATACATGTTAAATAAGGGTTTCCTCTCCAGAGCAAACTACAAAGATGTGCCATTGAGAAGAGGCAACATAATTTGTTGTACTTTTGCTTTAATCGGCTGGTGTTTGGTGTCAGTATATTATAATGGAGTAATTCATATTTTATTGTATTTTATTCTTCAGTCCTTTCTGGTTTAATATTTTCATTTAATGGTAATTTCAGAAACCCTCTGAAACAATGGGTACAACTAAAGGACGTCTGTACAGTATGAGCATTTGATTTAGGACTTTCTGATGCGCACGTGCGTGCGCTGACAGGGTGGGTGCAACTGAAAGTAATCTTTAGCTTGCTTGAACCCAATTGTGAAGCCAAGTTGTACCCGGTTACACCACATAGTACAGTATAATCACATCCCACTCTCTGTGCAGCCCTGTCATTACGGGCCAGAGAGCGACAAGAAGTGCTACTCTCTTTTGAAAGGCAGTGATCATAGGCTGTCTCTACATGAGTAACTGCTCTCTACAGTGTACGTCACTAAATCACTGTTTTTGAGTCCCACTTTCTACTATACCAGTGCTTCTCGAGTTGAAATCCTTGCAAATGTCTCAGTTGGGCAATACTCCTCTTCATCCGTCATTGATACCCTCTAGAGAATTGGAGGATTCTTGGGAAGAATCTGAGATAGAACCTCTAATTGGGCATACATATTAAAGACCACCACGACAGGGACAGGTAATGAGTGTTGTTAATAGAGAGGACGGGCCAAGAGAGGATGTCACACACTGAAGCCATCTGGTTTGTCACGTACGTGGGTGTCATGCACTCTCTCTTATTCATGCATTGCTCTTTTGTCCTTTCTCAATAAGGTAGGGATTAATCTTTCGTGGACGTGACAAACTTTTGCGCAAATTTTACTTCTGGGTAACCGAGATTAGGTAGAGATATACTTAGTGGCCAAGCTAACAGAGTTGGCAGATGATACAGCCGCAAAAGGGCCGTAAATGGAATAATATTGGGTGGCAATCCCTAAGCAGTATTCCGCATAGCTTTGGCTGATTTACCATTCATTCTGTGAAATAAGAAGAACACAGACGGTCATTGTGGCCAGTCAGCTATCTTCGGTAGGAGTCAAAGTACTGGCAGCAATCAGCGACATAAAAATGTGCTCCATGGCAGCTAGGCAGTTTATTAAGCTCTTTTGTCAATAGGAGAATAAGTAGTATCTATTGCTTTCCCTTCCAGAGTCCTCCCCCTCTGTCCCTTTTGCTCTTTCAATCCTCCTTTGTAATAATACATTATATATGACAATCACAGGTGTCTGTTTCACAGAGTCAAGTTTCCACCCGCAATTATGTAAGAGGCCGGTTGTAATTACATAATGCTTTGTCCAAGGTGGAGACAAAAGGGAAAAAGTTGAGGGAGATGCATTGTGGGTATGAAGAGGTGAGACCTTTAGTCTTCTTGGTCTTGTTATTCAAGCCACACCGTGAACAAAGCAGTGAGGTGTGTGGACAAATAGTCACGTTGTGACAGGCATGTTGTCATGTTTTATGCTACGTTCCACTATTCACCTCGTATTTGCATTTTACTAAGGTAGCGCACAGTGAAATTCCAATTACATAATAATGACATAATAACTAAGCTTTTGTTTGTCTGGAGTTCAGCACTGTTTAGTACCATTGTGCACCAGCTACTGTAGTTGATTGCAATTGAATTCCTCATAGTCCAGACCTGGGGATTCTTTCCTTGCTGTAGCCTGCATTGGCATCATCAGCATTGGACGTCATAGGCATTTTGTAACATTACCATGGTTCTACCCTCCTGCTGCTCAGTCTATAAACCACTACGATTAAATGACATTGTACATTCAGTCATACAGTACCAAACTCTTTCATCTTACAGTAAACCAGTGTTGACACCTTTGCATTTGATGTCATATGTCACCTTTGCATTTTATGTTAATGAACAACCTTGTCAAGGAAACTTCAGGGGATTTATGGTACATTTCCAACCAGTCATCATCTGCAGTGGGATGGGATTTACAACCGTACACGGCGGACGTAAGCGCTGTAGAGAGGCTTCAGAGAGGCAGTAAAAGTCCTGAGGCAGCCATTTGAAGCAGCGCTAACAGCCCCCTCCTGCCAGGTGTTTGCGTTGCTATGGCACTTTGTTTTAACTATCATTAGCTACAAGAGTGAGAGGAAGCCATGATATACCTGAAGTATTTAATGTTTGACCTGACACATGAAAGGACTGGGAATATGATGTATGACATATGAAGTCCAAAGCGCATTGGTGAAACTCGTGTTGTGTTTCAACCTGTTTTAGCCACGTTCTATCATCTTGTCTTGTTGCCACTTTCATCTTGTCCTGTTTTAGTCACACTTCCATCTTGTCTTGTTGCTACAAAGAGTAATTGGTGAGAATATATGCCAGTGAGAGTCGTGCTGTGCTGTATAATGACAAAATAGCTATGTTCCTGGACAAAGACAAAATGAAGAAATCTAACAGTGTCCTCATCTGATCTCATCTCTGGTCCTGCTACTGTTTCTGCCAAATGTTGCCCCTGTCTGTATTCTAATTGACCAGGGAATTATAGGTAATCACCAAGCTACTTGAAGCCACTCGACAAGTGATGGCTTCATCAGACCCGGGTGAGGAGTCATTTCCAGTTAGAATGTGCTCCTAATTGGGGATAATAAGCTCACTTTAAGAAATACAGAACTGTCAGCTTCAACTGTCCCTGTCCCTCCTCATCTCATTGACTTATTTTAGAGGGGCACTTGCATCAATACCAGGCGAGTCTTGAACAAGGTCACTGCTTTTTAAAACAGCCACTGTTACAGCTCCGGTAGTATAATAATATCATTATTATTATTAGCTCCGGTCTGGAGCAAAAAATAAACAAATGGTCAAATGACAGAAAGTGAGTGGTGCACAAGTGATTACTAATTATTTCCCTCTGTTAGCATGTCAAACGGGTAAGGAGAGATGGGTAAACATGAGGCATAAATTCAATATGACCTGCCTTAGGCCACATATCACAGGATTTTGAGAAATTAAACACATCCAGGATTCAACACAGGAATTAATTATATCAGTGGGTGTTAAACAGTACTCATTACAATGTAAGCATACAAACAAATATACACTGAAAACCTGGGGGATAGCCTACTTGACAAAAGAAGGGTTCAGAAATACCTCTGCAGGTTACATTCTGTTCATATACTGGTTTGAAATTACACAATATCACACCACACACAGTTAACAACACCTTCACACAAAAGAATGAGTGTAATGCATCACGAGGCAGGTTTTTACAAATCAGGGCACCTAAACAGTCCCTGAAGGAGGGGACAGAGAGTGGAATGGTAACATTAGCCTGGAATCTGGAGGAAATGGTGGTGAGAAAGAACCACAAGAATGGAAATATTTTCCAGGATCAGGTGGCCTCTGTCCCCCTGAAGTGCTGTTAAAGACCATGGCATAAACATCTTCATTATTGCTCCCCCTTGAAAGCCACCAGAGCTGCATAAAGATCCAGATCATCTGTTTACAGTGACACTGTGATTTGCTTGACTGAGTAATAACAGGCTTAGTGATCCATCCCCTCAGTGGAGGTGGTAAAATCAGGTAACCAGGTGTGAACTGAATCCGGCCCAGTGATCAGAAACTAAAATCAGCTCCGCACAAGAAGTGTGAACTGTCATTGTCAATCGTCTCTCAAGATAAATGTGTTCTTTAATTCATGTCTTTAAATCCTGCAAAATAGGAGGTCATTATTATGCAACTAGGCAAATCATTTCAGCCTGTGATCACTCAATTATGTTATCCAACTCAATCAAACTAGCTCTCATACTTTCTGGTCATGGTAGTGGATCTGAACCTGACGCCCAGCTGCATAAATGAGGCCTGGCTGTGAGCTGAGACAGCTCGGTTCACCACAGCACTATATCAGAGTAGCGTCCTCTGGCTGACACACTCAGCCAGCCAGCCACACTACACCACTCCTCTCGTCACACACGCACGCACGCACGCACACACACACACACAGTCAGTATATCACTGCACTCAAGAACACACTGCTGCATCAGGCCAGACAAGGACAGCAGGGCGTCCAATTTATGAATTACTAAACTTAGCTAACATTAGATAGTTAATCCAGAGATTCCTACCTTTGCCTCGATTCGGCAGTCTCGTCTAGATCATCATGGCATTTGTAGTTCTTTATGATAGGCACATTAGCAGCTAATTAGCCTTTCATTTTTGGGGGGTAAATACAGGCGAATATATTGATATAAGTCACCTAGAGAGATTTACACGGTTATCAAAATGTCACACCAGGGTAAGCTTACACGAAACACAGACCTTATTTTAAGTGTTTCTAAAAAAAATGAATGGTGGAAAAACAATTGGAACCATTTCCTTGTTTGACCGCTAGGTTTTATGGGTATTATGACTGATACTGTGGTACTCTATACCCAAAGTAATAATTAAAACAAAGTGGGTAGCAGAGAACATGTCTACCATTTAGGCTACCCTCACTTCTTGGACAGGCCAACGCCTTAGATATGCAGTTTTAGAAACTGTTCTTCGTCCTGTGAGCATTACATGGCAACATGGGAATTTTGATAGCGCATAGGGCTGTGGGCCAGAAGGTTGTGGGTTCACAGATGACCGTGGACAAGAGTAGGGGTGGAAAGATCCCATTTATAGTAAAAGCATTGCATGAATCTATCATCATATTTGTAGGTCCAAGAAATTTTTTGCTTTTATAAACATTTCATGCAATTCTACATAATAATACATATTAGCAGAATATATTTTTTATACAACACAAATTACCGACATTACAGGCTAAGAATGGACTGAGAGATAGGCCTATGTGTTCATTTTATCATATTTGTTTCCCTAAAAGCTGTCTGTGTTTAAACATCTTCTATTGTACAGAAAGTGAAAATCTTAATCAATTGATAGTGACAGAATTAGATGACTTCCCAAGCAAAGTCAGCATTTGAATGTCAAACAAACGAAACCATGATATCCCCATATGCATCCGTCATGTCTTTCCCATGTATTTTACAGCTTGTTTCTAGCATAAAGCATTGCGAACCAAAGCGCTGTTAGAGATAATCAGTTCAGTTTTATTTTCTTCAACATTTTCTTAAATCTTAAACTGCTATTTTCTTTAATAAAAGGTAGGCCTATGGCATGCCTTCTCATACCCCCTTCAATTCTAGTCTTAACAGTCCTTCACTGACATGGAGGTAGGCTATTTAAAGAGTGCATGGTGGGTGGAGGAATTGACCAACAAATCTATAGATATAGCAGCCTATAGCCTAATTTCTTCTGTCAAACAGGTAGGCCTACCTCATTTCTTAAATAGGAAGAAATATGCTCCAACACAAAGCCCTCTTTTTGTTAGCAAAGTCTAATTAAATGAGGACAGATTACATTAATTATACCTACTCGAATGTATCTACTTTCAGCACCATGAGCTGTCCATTTCCGATTGATTGTGCTACATTTCCATTTCCATTGGAGATTTGCACTTTCTACATGCCACTCAAAATACCCCCAAAGCTATGAGAAGAGTCAGCGAAAAACGAGGCTACTGCTTCTTTAAAAATTTAAAAAGAGGCGGGGATGAGTGCAGAGAACGTGGGGCAGTACCATCATGAATATTAATCAAGTGATTTGTTCCTTAGAGACAGAGCGCAGCTGGATGTCACTGATTTGATTGAACTAGAGGAGGACACCTCACATCATAATAACGCATATAAAATCTAAAATAGTATCTTAATAAGCACAACAACCTATTGAGTCGGGGGATGCATAACAAAATTATAGTTGTATAAGAGACAGCTCAGAACAGAGTAGCCTAAAACAGCTGCTGTCATCCGTTTTTAACATTTTAAACTATTTACCTTCTATTGCTTTTGTGAAAATATATTTTATCATAGAATTTAATTATAGTAATTGCACTTATGGACACCATTCTGGACAATTTCGCCCCGGATAAACTTTTCCCCAGTGCCAACCTGTTGGACCTTGAGGATTTGAATGAAGGGGATTTTCTCAACAATGTGGTATGTGCAGATGTTAATTTTCTAGTCTACATATTATCAACACTTATCTTTACGCACATAGTGATTGACAAACTGTAATGCAACGTAAATCATGTGTCGCTGTTATTCTCCAGATGTTTTGATCTATTATTCGGCTGTATGCCTATAGCCTATGCGATGAATGCTTCAATGTCTACGGTGTCAGCAGTGTTCTTCTGTCTCGATTGTGATAGATGTGTTTATTATGCTGTAATAACCTGATTTATGGATGAATTAAGCTGTGAGTCTGCACTGCAAATATCCAATGCACGTCAGAGAACGGTGCTGGGTTCGTCACATGCGTGTCTGAAACGATTACGAAAGATAAACAGCCGGCATGTATGCTACTGCTGTTTAATTTGCTCAGCTGTGTAATTCAGCAAATTCTCTTTCCCAATCGTGCCGGACCTAAAGTGGGCGTGTTACGTGGAGTTGATCCTGCTCATGCATCCGGCTTCAGTGCATTTGTAAAGACTGTTGTGACAGATGTGAAAACTATCACACTTTTATGATGGCCCTCAATAAATGACTCTGATCCAATTGAAGAGAATATTCCCCATTTCTTAGTTAAGTTAAATATTCAGCACATTACATACAGGGATCAAGAGTAAATGTCACTGGAAAATGACAAACTGTACCAAGACTAAACATCCCCACCACAAAGAGATTAAGTACAGAATTGTTACTAGCTGGTGGAAAACTGGACCAACCAATGGGCTATTACAGAAGTGGTGAGCAATCTGGAAAGGATCCCATTAGGCTTTGTATGTTCCATGATGACTCATTCTTCTGAGGAGAGAGTGGTGGTGGTTTGTATCTTTAACTACTCCCCAATGGGTCAATGTTTCATCGTATCCAGGCACCTATAGGACATACAGAGGTTTAACTGGAAATGCTTCACACAGATGAATGGGAAATTATGTGACATAATGGCATTCACACTGAATCAGCACATCAGCTCAACTAGTAATGCATTACATTTTCATTTTACATTTTCGTCATTTAGCAGACGCTCTTATCCAGAGCGACTTAATGCACTTGGGACACTTGAGGATGAGGGTGCTCTCAATGGGGATTTGATAGACTTATAATGGACCCAGATGTCCCTCCACATTCTCCCAGCTGTGAGGGTATGTAGCAAGCCTGCCCCCTGGCCCTCAATGGCTTGATTGTGGTGGGGCCTTTCTAGGGGACAGAGACAGGGAGGAGAGGACCAGTCTGTCTTTAGTGTGAATAAATTCAGATTCTAGCAACTGACTGCCGTCTCAGTGCTGTATGAGAGTGAATGAGGCTCTGTGTGTGTGCAGTGAGCACCTCTCACCGGTCTGCCACTGCTTCCCCCTGCACAGACCTCTGTTGAAGCCCCTCTGTAGGCAGAAGCGATGAGGTTCAGGCCGGGCCTCTTCAGTGAAAGAACCCTTTTATACCTTTAAAAATTACAACAAAATGACACACTGACAGCCTTGGAAGAAGGGGGAGGCAAGTAATAGGCAGTGTTTGTTTTACCAACTATTATTGGGGTTTAAATATAGGTGGGTCATTTAAGGATTTCAACTGTTTAGGTTTCTGTGTGCTACTTTTTTATTTATAGCTTGGAGTTAGAATTCCATGGCTGCCTTGGGGTTTTCGTATGCTGCCTTTGATGACACTTGCCAAGCACTTAAACACCCTACATTTTAGGTAATTGCATGGGTGGGTAAATCAGATAAGCTGCAGGCTATTGTGTAGCTGTTAAGATCAGAAAGTGTGGCCACATTACCTAGGATGCCTATGGTGTGGAGATTTGCATATTCTTGTGATACGACTTTCAGAAATGTGTCAGAGGGTGTTCATTCCTTTTGCATGGATTACCGACTTTGTAATGAGTTTGCAGGTTATCTTCATATTTGGCAGTCTGGTCTATCCCACTTTATTTAAATGATAAGACCAATTTCTATCAGATAAAAGGTCAGTAGCATATTGTAGTTAACTACAGAAGTTAAATATTCACTTGCATGGATGCACACAATGGAACTGCACCTGCAAGTGCCGTATTGCAAGTGTGTGTCTCTGTGTCTGTGTGGAAGAGGGGTGATCCCAGCTGGCAGGTGACTGGCCAACACACCTGGGGCCCACACAAGCCAGCGGCTAGTTCTGCTCATAGGTGATGGAGCGTGACTGGGCATGCCAAAAACTCCAGCAAGTCGGGGCCTTGCAGTCGAGACACACTAATGTAGAGTGGGGGTGGAAAGGACATTTTGGCAGGGGGAGGGGGTAAAGGGCCCATCTAGCTGCATTCCTTCTCACTAGGTTCCTACAGGGACTCATTGCTCTGAGCTTCCTACTGCTGTTTTTGGAGCCAGTCCATAATGGATGGCTATGACAAAGTTATGTAATATTTTGAAAATTCATGCATGCATGCAAAAGAAGCCAGACAGAAACCAGTCTACCAAAATGGCATGCCATTGGCTCTTAGATCTTCACAATCATTTACACTTTCTGCTACATGTGTTCTCTGCTAAGGAACATAAACCCCAGCTACAAACTTCCACTTTCAAGTGGTAAATAAAGTGATTATACTCTATAACTCGATCAGGTGTGAGGTAGTTTGATTGATACCCTCTGCTATAAATCAAGCATTGGCCGAATTCAGACAAAATGCTAGTATATAATAGTGTATCAGTCAGTGATTAGTTTTATTATAAATCAAGACGACATTGAATTTCCTGAGTGACCTAGTTACAGTTTTGACTTAAATTGGCTTAAAATCTATGGCAAGACTTGAAAATGGCTGTCTAGCAATGATCAACAACCAACTTGACAGAGCTTGAAGAATTTTACAAGAATAATGGGCAAATATTGTACAATTCAGGTTTGCAAAGCTCTTAGAGACGTACCCAGAAAGACTCACAGCTGCCAAAGATGATTCTAACATGTATTGACTCAAGGGGTTGAATACTTTATTTTCCATTAATCCAATGTTTTCTTTTCCAGTTTATTTTCACTTTGACATTGCAGAGACATTGTGTAATCCCACTTTGTAATACAACAAAATGTGGAAAGAGTCAAGGGGTGTGAATACTTTCTTAAGGCACTGTACTGTAAATACTAATGTGTGTCTGTCATGGAAGGCTCATTAAAGAGAAACGTGATGAACTAAGATGTCATGAGAAAGATTAAGCATTCAAGGTGCTATTATCAGTCCTTCAACTGTGTCTCTGAGGTGAATAGCAAAGGTGTGGTGGTGCCTTTCAGTCAGGTGAAGAGCACACACCCTGGAAATAATCTCTAACCTGTGGTAGTTGCAGGCTGTGATCAATTTAATAATAATATGCCATTTAGCAGACGCTTTTATCCAAAGCGACTTACAGTCATGCGTGCATACATTTTTGTGTATGGGTGGTCCCGGGGATCGAACCCACTACCTTGGCGTTACAAGCGCCGTGCTCTACCAGCTGAGCTACAGAGGACCACAATTTACAAAGCATGTACTGTCAAACCAGTCAGTGTTTTGTCTTTGATGATGGTGCGTGCCTCATATATTGTCCTCACTGAATTGCTAAAAATGCCGGTCATACTTGTTTAAAAAAATCGTTTGCCCATGTCTATTGCTCTTAGAAGAATAACATCTGTAGGCCCATGAAAATGTGGATTTTAGAACATCTTAGAACCAGAAATGATGTGTTCTCTATCAATATACATTTGAAATAGATTGAAATATAGCCTCCAGCTATATTATGGGCCTTTCCGAAATAGTATATTGATTTAGACATCTGAGTAATAGAGCTTCCACAAATCTGAACTGGACCTAGCCTATAGCCTATTTTCAGGGCAGTTCTCATGTACTTTATCTTATTTCTGCATGAGTATTTCCTTCACCCATTTCCTTCTCATCACATCCTTGAAGGTATCACTTTGTTTACCATCTTGTAATAAGAGGATCATGCCCATTGTAGTTGAAGTACCCACCCATCCTCCAAGCTTACAAAGAGTCAGATATCTGCAGCATTGTATCATAAGTCACCTTATGAATGTTAGCCTTGTGGTTTTCGACTAGCCTATATGGTACTAAATGGAACTGTGAGTTGTTTGGCTTATCGAGTGTCCAGAGACAAGTAGATATGTCAATTTAATCTATTTTATTTTGTATAAAAGGCTGGTGGGCAGTTTTCTCAGTCTGTAAATCAGTCCACTGTTGTAGTGTCTGGTAACCAGCTCTGTAAATGAACAGAAGAAGCCAGACTTAATCTGGAACACATTGTTAGGATGGAGCTTTCAGGGATAGATTTCAGGGAGAGGCATGCAGGACACATAGCAGGGACAGTTCTAGGTAAGTATTTTTGTCATATCCACCTACACATCTCTATTGGAGCAGTATGACTGGCTGTACCTGTCAGACAAAACCTGTCTGAAAAGCCACATTCCATATTAGTAACCAAATGAAGTCAATTAGCTATCTGGCTCATTATCTGTTTATGACTTATAGGAAGGATAAGACTAAACAGGGTTGTTATCACCTTTGAATGACTGTCATACTGATATGAATTGGATTCAAATATAACAGTTGGATTCCTGTTCCCTGACCCATTTCGACCACAGTTCATTCATACCTTGCCTCGCTGGTTCTCTCAGACTGAGTCAACATTGTGGACTGGTGTTAACCTTTGCTGGCACAAGGCTGTAGATTCTTTCAAAGCTTCCAATGGTAATTTTGATTATTCAAGAAGATAGTACTTGAAGTTCACACTTTAGTCTATTAAGTGCTCTAAGGTCAATTATTAGTCACAGGAAGTGCAACAGGCAGTGAAAAATTGTGAGGTTGCAAGCTGGAGATAATATTGAGAAGTGATTAAAGTGACTTTAGTTTTGTAGTCCACTTGGTTGGCCACAGATGCCACAGCAAAGTACAACTCCAGACTCTCAGGACCCTGGAGCTTCAGTGAGAAGGTGATCTCCCCTCAACAATAATATTTTCTGGGCTTCCTCTAATCTATCACAGTCTCGAAATGGATCCAAACAGTCCCTTAAAGGTCAGGAAACCAGTCAGAGTGACACACAGAAGCCTGTCTCCAGTGGTTGTGGTTTTCAAACCCCTCTGCTTGCTAAAGAAAGCATCTGCACTGGAATTAAGAAACCAGGCCTTTCCACTCAGGGAAAGTGGGGGATGGGAGCTCGTGGGTCTACTCTATACTTTAGGGTGCTCACTCGCTGCTCATGCAGAGGGGAATTCAAGCCATGGGACTGCTGCCTCAACCTAAACACTAGATGAATAAATTAAAGTGAGGAGCAGGAGTCAGTGAGTGTCAAGTCTGGTTGATTTGAGAGCTTTAGAAATACCAGTGATTACATGCATAATACAGTATGTCAAGCAGTATGTAAATTGTGTCTAATACACTTATGTCATTTTGTTGGACATCATTGTAATTCTGATTTAAATGGAAGCGCTACTTCCAAATGTCTTCCTCAAACAGCAGGGAGTAGATGAGAATCAGGGGATGTGGAGTACATTCAAAACCTCTCTGCACCTTTATCCTAAGAGCTTCAGGTGTGCACACTTTAGCATTATGCACATAAATTGTAAATTGTAAAGCATCAGACGCATATCAGGCTAATCTTGTAGCATCTGGTCCAATTTGGGAGCCAGCGGCAATGTGACAAGCGAAGACATGTGACCAGGCCCTTAAAGTTGCAGATGTGAACATTTGGATGGAGCAGTCTCAAGTCCAAATGTTTGCACTTACTTAAGAGGTTTTCATTGGAGGTCAGATTAGGTCAAGCTGTCAAAAGTGAACTTTATGGATCACAGCTGATTTGAATGCATATGCTTTTCAGCTTGGAATTTCCTCCTCTCTTGTTCTAATGTAGCATTTGTCTTCTAGATATTCTTCCTGTATGTCAAACTTAACATAGCCCAGATCACAACAGTCATATGGTGCTCATGTTCTCTGTTGATTTTCAGTTTTTAACTGCATTCTTAAGCACCATTTTTCAAATAATAATTGTTCTTATAAATATGCTAATATGCTGCTTCTATTCTTTCTCCTCTCACAGCAACAAGGGCAAATCTCCACAGACCAGCCACATTTGAGCTGCATAACAGTAATTCCTGTAGATCTGAGAGTCTAGCAGCTTTCTTGGCTTGGGCCCCCGGCCCAAACTTTTATTGGCCGATTTATTTTTCCTTTTACAAACGCACATTTTCTCCTGCTGCTGTGCTGCTCCATGCGAACCTTGCACTCCAGTTTTCCTTCTGCAAGTGCCTGGCTAATTTGCATGCTTCGCTCTGGTTGGTCACAGAGCTGACATCGTTTTTGTATCACCAGAAGGAATGCTGAGAAGCACATTGGTATTACTATGAGCTGCTTGACTTCAGTGCAGCGTTTACTAAGTCTACTGCTAAGACATTTATTTATGCTTTCTTTTCACCAAATGTGATACTGTGTGCTAGGAGAGAGTGCAATACTTGATATGATTATGCCTCACTAGAAATACTAGCAACTTCAATGATAGGAGGGTAGGTTTATAGGGCTTATTTAGTGTGTGGTAGAATGTCTAGAATGTTGCAGAAAGATATGCTAACATTCCACCCTTTCTGAACAAGCCAAACAAAACACTTTCCTTGTTTGCAATCACAGTTAGTACAATACTCCCAGGAATTCTGTACATGTATCCCTGTGCCTGTGGTTTCTGAAAATACACAATTTGGTTTCCAAATCCATAACTGCAGAGGACTTCCTGCATCTATTATCATAGTTTGCTTTAAAGGGCAAAGTGGTTTAGACAGGCTGCTAGGTATCTGCACAGACAACGCTCCAGAGCCTAATTGCTCAGGCGGTGGTGTAGAGTTGGGAGTCGAGTTTCTCTGGAGCATTTTAACCTCTTCGGTTCCTTATAGCATAGTGGTCTATCTTTCTCTCTCTTAGCCACAGAGAGTTTTAATGAGAGGGCTTCCAGAAAGAGTAGCACCCAGCAGCCCTTCCCCCTCTATGGGGCTTCCTGTCTGTCCAGACCTGTACCAGCTGCCCCAGATGGCGAGATGGGCCAGCGAGGGTTGAGGGAACATCTGGGGCAGCAGAAAGGGTATTTTCTCCACCCCAGACAGGGAAGATATGTTTCCCTCAAGGTGCTTAAGCGTGTTTCTCTTCCCATCCCATTCTGACAGACCACTGTAATTATTGTCTGCCATCATCACCGCTAAAATGATAGACGAGAGAAGAACTTGAGTGCCAAAACTATAATGAATTCTCATGACCTGTTTGCTGTTCAAAAAGCAAGCTTTCTCTGTCTCATTCTAAGCTGAGAATCAAAATGTTCCCTTAATCATTTTGCATGCAATTACCATCTTGGTATGACTTGGTGTACTTCAAAGCCTGCTGTCTGGTGCTCTGGCTACAGCATAATTAGCAATCTAGAGACAATTTCATATGAGGGGCAACTCCCAAAGAACTGTGATCTTTTTGGCTTTCCTGCTTACATTTCTAGTGGGTTCATGTGCAAACAATTTTCATAGTAACTCCACCAAGAAAAAGTGTTATTTTTATTACGTCCCAAATATGACCCAAATTCAGTAATTGGGTCTCCTTAAAATGCTATTTAAGTGCCATGAGGGAGAAAAGGTCCCTCTGTCTGCCTCTGAAATTCCACATCCTGGTCTCTGGGGTGCTGAGGACAAGGCCATATGTGAAACTTTTGAGGGCTTGCATCAGCAACGGTTGCATCATCATCACCATGACAGACTGAACCAGAGTACCGAGAAACTCTAGCACAGGAGCATGCGCTGAAGTGATATTGTGTGACTTTATAAAATAGTTTTCAATTTGTTTGTGTATTTGTTCATTTTCAAAGGAGCTAACTCCCCCAAATTTCAAATTTGCTTGGGAAATTCTGGCAGTGATCCAACCGAATGAGGCTACAACCTGCAGCCCGCAAAACCAACCATTTATATGTTTAATATACAGATTGTGATTGTGTTTGTCTTTTCCAACCACCATAATGGCCACCTTGTTCTTGGCTTGGTAGTGAAACATATCACTCAGTTCAGTCTGGATTATCTTGGTCCGCAAGCACATCCGCCACACACAGTGCACAACAGGAACCTCCTGCTGTACATGAAAGGTTCTGGGTGGGACTGTTTATTCTGTTGCGCACTCAGCTATAGTGGTTAGTGTGCCTGCTGACGGCAATGGTGTTGCATCAATAAATAAGCCGGATCATCTAGTATTGCCAGTGTGCCTTTCTTTAGCATATGCTGCTCTCGACCGACATCAGCTCTATTTAATGGTGTTTGATATCCGGTTAAGTTTTGTGTACATAGATAATGTAGGAGCAAACTAAGGAGAGTGAGCCTTTTATGGACTCCCTTGCACTTTATCCCAATCCTTATCATGAGAACATGACAATTAGGGTGAATGTGTAGTACTGATTGAAATTGATTCACCTGCACTAGGAAGATCATCTCAAAAGGTCTAACACTGTTAGGCCTAAATACTATCAACAAATGTAGATATTTTGTTTGTATGATGATACAGCCTTCTGTGGAAATACACACATGGCCAGGGCTCGATCTATGTTGTTTTTCCTGTCACAGAATTCACAATGTTTAGGCATGTGAGAGGCCCAGCACATGGTGAAACAGGCATGTCTTTGGTGCTGTAGGCGGCGTTCATTGCCTTCTGTTTGACAGCTGTGCAGCTCTCATGCCTGGGTTACAGGTCATACCTCAGACACTCCCCTCTACAGCAAATAAACTGTCCCACAGGTCGCTGTACTGTGAATAGTTGCACATGTCTCATACTTGTAAAGGTATACAACTCACATACTGTACATTGGTGAGGTACATGAACAACTTTCATCTCTTTGATAAGAGATGGAGTGATGGTGGCTCTGGAATTCTATTCACTGTGATTAATGTCAACCTACCTTCAAAGCCATACCCAGAAGCAAGCATTCATGTGCAATTGATGTAATTAAAGATGTAGATATGTTAAAATTAAACACAAATCTCCACAAATGTTCTTATTTTCAGGGTGATTCAACATGTCTCAACATGTCTGTGATATTGATGTCCTTCAATGCAAATCATGAAGCCCTTCAGGCTCTGGATTGACTAATACAGTCATACATGTGTTGACTCCACAGTTCAGCCGCCATCTATGGGGTTTCTATTATTTCTGAGTTGTAATTCAATTAATTTATTTCAACCAGATAATGGGTATGAAATAATCTGCATTCTTCACATTACGTTTACTGTTGTAAAAATGTATTTTATAGCAGCTCTAGCTATTATTGTGTTTCCCCTCTGCATAACATGGGTGATATAAAGTCTTTAGAGCATAGCTGTTACACATCTGGGAAAACGTGTGGAGCCTGTTGGCCTGTTTTTAATTATAGCTAGTCATGTTGATCATTGTGCCTGACATGCAATTAGTGGTATGTGTTGTTGGTATTCATTAGGCATAGCTGGTTTGAGAGGAGGTGGAGTGTAGAGAAAGTAAATGTGAACTGGTCTGTAATGTGGAATACAGGGGTTATCTAAAACAGCACAGCCAGAGTACCAGACTGTGTCCCTAGGGATTTTAATAGAGCTGTTCTGATTCTGCACACCAGCAGTGACTCACTGTCTGCTAGCTAAACTAAAGTAGTGGAAAAACTGAAGCATGCACAGGTGGCCTAATGCATAGAACCCAAGGACTCCATGTGTGAAATGGTATGACTCATACTTCCAAGAGCAGGCATACATTTGTATATTTTGGTATGGGAGTCGATTACATCATTTTCTGATTAAAGGCGGTCCAATGTGATGAATGTTTGTTGGTGATTTTGTTTTTGCAGCACTTCTCGGAGCAGATGGAGGACTTCTCCAACGAGCTGTTCAGCAGCTTCTTTGATGACCACCTCCTGGCCGACAGGAACCCACTGCTGGACATGGAAATGGACCCACCCAACCCTGACATCCAGCAAGAACACAGCTACTCTCTGAGCGGAGACTCTGCTCCCCAGAGCCCCTCCATGTCCATCAAAATGGATGAGGAAGCAGGTATGAAAAGCATTCTTTTTGGTTCTTCTTCTTTGATCTTGTTCATCATTAGTTCTCTTCTTCCCAGCTAATTGGCAATTTATTGATGCTTTGGCCAAAATAAACAAGAAACAATACATCTACAGCACAATGTTTTGGCTAAATATTACTTCAGGACCAAAACAAGAGATCCACCAGCAGGACTGCTAGGGGTACAAGGTCTTTAGTCTGATAGTAGTATAAGTCCTACGTCACTAGAATAGCTATATCAGATCTATTTCCTCTTGTATCCGCGCTCTCCGCTCCTGCCCTATCTCCTGACGCTCCCGTGCCGCACAGAGAACCCATCCAAGGAGCCAAGCTCACATAGTACACTCCCAGCCAAGCCCTGCCCACCCTGGAGGAATCAAGGAAGCAAGTCAGGGCATTCCAGGCAGTCAGCCAACACACACACACACACACACACACACACACACACACACACACACACACACACACACACACACACACACACACACACACACACACACACCATGTGGCTTCTGCAGCCCTTGCAATGACTCCAAGCTGGAAATGTTTCTCCTTTCTTTCCCTTGTGCTTTGGGCCAGGGAATAGAAGGGGGGCAACTGCATTGGCTCTCAGAAAGGGTTGCGTCACACAGAGTTTGGGCTTAGGATAGACTGAATGCATAACATTGGACTAAACAGTGTGTTAAAAACCACAGTCTCACACATGGAACGTTAAATCACTGGCCCCAAAAAGAATACAGGAATCCCCAGTAAGATGTATGGAACAATGGATGGAATCCACAAACGGATGGAATCTAATGAAATCGATTCATATGGGATCATGGCCACACACATTCTTTCCACTGAATGTCAATATGAAAGTGTGCATGTACAGTCATGGTCAAACGTTTTGAGAATGACACAAATACTAATTTTCACAAAGTCTGCTGCCTCAGTTTTGATGATGGCAATTTGCATATACTCCAGAATGTCATGAAGAGTGATCAGATGAATTGCAATTAATTGCAAAGTCCCTCTTTGCCATGAAAATGAACTCCAGCAAGCCCCAGGAACGTCTCCTAAAGTTGATTCAGCTGCGGGATCGGGGCACCACCAGTGCAGAGCTTGCTCAGGAATGGCAGCAGGCAGATGTGAGTGCATCTGCATGCACAGTGAGGCAAATACTTTTGGAGGATGGCCTGGTGTCAAGAAGGGCAGCAAAGAAGCCACCTCTCTCCAGGAAAAACATCAGGGACAGACTGATATTCTGCAAAAGGTACAGGGATTGGCCTGCTGAGGACTGGGGTAAAGTCATTTTCTCTGATGAATCCCCTTTCCGATTGTTTGGGGCATCCTGAAAACACCTTGTCCGGAGAAGACAAGGTGAGAGCTACCATCAGTCCTGTGTCATGCCAACAGTAAAGCATCCTGAGACCATTCATGTGTGGGGTTGCTTCTCAGCCAAGGGAGTGGGCTCACTCACAATTTTGCCTAAGAACACAGCCGTTAATAAAGAATGGTACCAACACATCCTCTGAGAGCAACTTCTCCCAACAATCCAAGAACAGTTTGGTGACGACCAATGCCTTTTCCAGCATGATGGAGCACCTTGCCATAAGGCAAAAGTGATAACTAAGTGGCTCGGGGAACAAAACATCAACATTTTGGGTCCATGGCCAAGAAACTCCCCAGACCTTAATCCCATTGAGAACTTGTGGTCTATCCTCAAGAGGCGGATGGACAAACAAAACTCCACAAATTCTGACAAACTCCAAGCATTGATTATGCAAGAATGGGCTGCCATCAGTCAGGATGTGGCCCAGAAGTGAATTGACAGCATGCCAGGGCGGATTGCAGAGGTCTTGAAAAAGAAGGGTCAACACTGCAACACTGCAAATACTGACAAAAATATCTCATAACACTAAAGCAGCGAACTTTGTGAAGACCAATACTTGTGTCATTCTCAAAACCTTTGACCATGACTGTAGAAGCACAGCACTACCATAGCAGTCAAGTTCACAAACTGTCGACAGAGCAGAGACACCCAGAGAGCACTGCTGCCAATGCAGATTTGATTCCCCCTCCCCTTTGCCCCAATCACTGTAAAAAGCCCATTGTTAAAGAAGTTGGCTGTTAAAAGGGGGTGTCTAGCTGTTTTACTGCTCTCCTCCTAGGTGTAATGTGTGGAGATCAAACTGCCATCCCCTCTCATAGCCTGGCTAATGAGCTCCCAGGCCCTGCCCCAATCCACTTAGATGCTGAGTGAGGGGAGTCCCACTAACTATACTGACCTGCCTGTAAACTTCAAAGGCAACCCTGAAGCTTCCTCAGGGCCACGACACAGGGGACAATGCAAATAGTCCAGGGAGCCATTTGATTAGCTGTTCAGGAGTCTTATGGCTTTGGGGTAGAAGCTGTTAAGAAGCCTTTTGGACCTAGACTTGGCGCTCCGGTATCGCTTGCCATGCGGTAGCAGAGAGAACAGTCTATGACTGGCGTTGCTTGAGTCTTTGACAATTTTTAGGGCCATCCTCTGACACCGCCTGGTATAGAGGTCCTGGATGGCAGGAGGCTTGGCCCCAGTGATGTACTGGGCCGTACGCACTACCCTATGTAGTGCCTTGCGGTGGGAGGCCCAGCAGTTGCCATACCAGACAGTGATGCAACCAGTCAGGATGCTCTCGATGGTGCAGCTGTATAACCTTTTGAGGATCTGAGGACCCATGCCAAATCTTTTCAGTCTCCTGAGAGGGAATAGGCTTTGTCGTGCCCTCTTCACGGCTGTCTTGGTGTGTTTGGACCATGATAGTTTGTTGGTGATGTGGACACCAAGGAAATTGAAGCTCTCAACCTGCTCCACTACAGGCCCGTCGATGAGAATGGGGGTGTGCTCGGTCCTCCTTTTCCTGTAGTCCACAATCATCTCCTTTGTCTTGATCATGTTGAGGGAGAGGTTGTTATCCTGGCATCTCACGGCCAGGTCTCTGACCTCCTCCCTATAGGCTGTCTCATCATTGTCGGTGATCAGGCCTACCACTGTTGTGTCGTCTGCAAACTTAATGATGGTGTTGGAGTCGTGCCTGGCCATGCAGTCATGGGTGAACAGGGAGTACAGGAGGGGACTGAGCATGCACCCCTGAGGGGCCCCCGTGTTGAGGATCAGCGTGGCAGATGTGTTGTTACCCTACCCTTACCACCTGGGGGCGGCCCGTCAGGAAGTCCAGGATCCAGTTGCAGAGGGAGGTGTTTAGTCCCAGGGTCCTTAGCTTAGTGATGAGCTTTGAGGGCACTATGGTGTTGAACGCTGAGCTGTAATCAATGAATAGCCTTCTCACGTAGGTGTTCCTTTTGTCCAGGTGTGAAAGGGCAGTGTGGAGTGCAATAGAGATTGCATCATTTGTGGATCTGTTGGGGCGGTATGCAAATTGGAGTGGGTCTAGGGTTTCTGGGATAATGGTGTTGATGTGAGCCATGACCACAGGGGGGCGGCAGGTAGCTTAGTGGCTAAGAGTGTTGTGCCATTAACCAAAAGTGTTCTAGGGCACAGGGACTATGGTGGTCTGCTTGAAACATGTTGGTATTACAGACTCAGTCAGGGACAGGTTGAAAATGTCAGTGAAGACACAGCGCATGCTCGGAGTACACGTCCTGGTAATCCGTTTGGCCCTGCAGCCTTGTGAATGTTGACCTGTTTAAAGGTCTTACTCACATCGGCTACGGAGAGCGTGATCACACAGTCGTCTGGAACAGCTGATGCTCTCATGCATGCTACAGTGTTGCTTGCCTCGAAGTGAGCATAGAAGTAGTTTAGCTCGTCTGGTAGGCTCGTGTCACTTGGCAGCTCGCGGCTGTGCTTCCCTTTGTAGTCTATAATAGTTTGCAAGCCCTGCTACATCCAACGAGCGTCGGAGCCGGTGTAGTACGATTCAATCTTAGTGCTGTATTGATGCCTTGCCTGTTTGATGGTTCGTCTAAGGGGATAGCGGGATTTCTTATAAGCGTCTGGGTTAGAGTCTCGCTCCTTGAAAGCGGCAGCTCTACCCTTTAGCTCAGTGCGGATGTTGACTGTAATCCATGGCTTCTGGTTGGGGTATGTACGTATGGTCACTTTGGGGACGACGTCATCGATGCACTTATTGATGAAGCCAGTGACTGATGTGGTGTACTCATCAATGCCATCGGAAGAATCCCGGAACATATTCCAGTCTGTGCTAGCAAAACAGTCCTGTAGGTTAGCATCTGCGTCATCTGACCACTTTTTAATGGTGTTTACTGCTTTAGTTTTTGCTTGTAAGGAGTCAGGAGGATAGAATTATGGTCAGATTTGCCAAATGGAGGGCGAGCTTTGTACGCATCACTGTGTGTGGAGTAAAGGTTGTCTAGAGTTTTTCTTCCTCTGGTTGCACATTTAACATGCTGGTAGAAATTATGTATGAAAAATGGAAAACTCTCTAGGTAAATAGTGTGGTCTACAGCTTATCATGAGATACTCTACCTCAGGCAATCATCCTCTGAGATGTGAGCTACTGAATATAATAATGTCATGTCTAGATACTGTACATAAAATGACCTGGATGTTCTGTTGGTTTGCATCAATTATCTGTAATGACATGCCAGTTACAGTTAGCGGTGTCCTTGGTCGCATTCATTCAGTGCATCCTGTTGCTTCACTGATGGAATCTTCCCTTAGAAAAGCCAAGGCCTCATCATAATATTGCAAGCCATGACTTGTTGATGTAGAATCCTAGGGAGTTGTTACGACTGTAAAATAAGCCTTTTTTTTGTCATGTAATAAGCAATATTTCACCCATCTTACAGTCCATTATTTATTGTGTTTAGCAAAGTGAAAATGTAATCTATTCCTTGTGGACAATTTAGGATGTTGCCAAGGTTGCCAATACAGTAGACTTTGCTGAGTGGATTGAAGATTTTGACGCCACTTCGGGTTTCCCCCGTGGGGTAAAGTCTGTGGACATAAAACCCCAGTGGGGGAGGGATTTACACCCTCCCCATAATCAGTCTCCCACTGCTCCCTTTCCTCTCCTCTCCATGGGATTCTCGCCCACACCCCAACCTGTCTTCTGTTAAGGAGCACAACTTGAAAGCCTGCCTACTACCTTTTTATAAGCCTCTGTAATGTTTTATCGATCCAATCGTGGTGCCAGCAAACAAATGAGGGAAAAACCAGGCTGCTAACGAGGACCCCTGGTTGTGAGTGCTTTTACTCCTGACTTTGAAACTGCAGTACGGCCCCTCTTCAGGAGAGGCTTTGTACTCACTGGGTTCTCACTGTTTGCCATCTTCACAGAGGTTATTAACGGAGGAGGAAACTCATTTTGGAGGCAGAGAGTCCTCTAAGTTTAAGCTATTGGCTTTCAAAATCAGCTGCTTCGCATTAGCCCTGGATCATAAAGAGGATCCATTCTGTAGATGTGCGTCACACCTGCTGCTTTAATGTACACTGATCTCTCACCCAACCTTGCTCACCTCTAGTAGTGTCCCAAGGTGTCCCTTTGAAATACACAGGGGGCTTATTGGTTTGAGCCCCTGATGGTCTTCATGTAAAGTACTGTATGTTACAGAATGGCTAGGTATGTAATGATATCCCTGAGACATACAACTAATTAGTTTACCCTGTCTTCTTTTTCTTTACCCTAGAGTTTGAAGGAATGTGGTCTTTCAGCCAGGACCTGACGGCCATCCTGGTAAAGCAGGAGCCTGATCAACAGGCAGAGCCTTCTTCTACAGTCCCCTTCATGGGGAACTCATCCTTCCAGCCTCTCAACCTCGCCCCACCACCTCACAGGAGCTCATCGGAGGATACAGTAAGAAACTGCAGCCATAGAACCTATCACCTAGAACCTATCCTAATCCATTACTACGGAAAGCGTTTTTCCTGCTTGTCAAGAGCTATGGAATACTAAGCCTCTTTATAAGCCATAAGACTATCTCATGGCTTTCTCCTCTTCAACTAAAACTTGAGCTGTTTGAAGGAGAGCTATGAATTTCGAATTTGGAGTCTAGTGTCTTGCTGGAACAGCAGCCTAAAATCAATTTTTTTACACAAAATGTAGGTCAAAATGTGATCATTAAAAGGAAAAGAAACTGAGGTTGTAAGTGGAGGAAATAAACCATTCACACAGTGCACCCCTACAGGACCAGCACTGTGACTCATGCATCATTGTCCATGGGAGTAATTCATGGTTTGTGGGGCTGAGGTGGGGTTTAGCAGTCAGATGTGAACCCCAGCACAGCTATTACCAGTTAACACTGGTTCCCAGGCCTATAGCCCTGTACACATGATTACAGTTGGATTAGCGTTTCTTTTCACAATAGTTATTTTAGTTTGAACATCTTCAAATTTATAGGATATTTAAAGTTCTGTGAATATTTAGGATTAGGGTACGGTAATCCAATTTGTTCCAGCTGTAAGAATGAACTATAAAAGTCTCACCCTTGTAGCCCAATGGCCTCCAAATGGTGAGTGTCCTGGCTACATGGTTCCCAGTTGGATCCCTTCCAAGAACCATTGGTGGAGATGGATTCTCTTTCTTCAGTTATATAAATAGTTTTGAACCGTCTTCAGCTGTGTTTACTGTCAGAACCACTTGGAATGTCTCTTGTCATATACAAATACTAGGCTGTTAATAATACTATTTCTCTTATTCCAGGGCTCCAAAGAGTTGAACCTCAACCCCACGCCCGCAATCAAAGATGAACCTGGAGAGGTCAACCAGTTCCTCAACATCCCTTCAGGTGAGAACCATTACAATAAGCAAGATTACATTAAAGACATTAAAACATCATTAAGGGCTTATGTATCCAGCTGTTCTAAGAAATATTTTAATATTTTAAAGTTACCATTCATTAAAGTATTTAGATGCCACAGTTTCTTTTGAGACCTTTACACACTCAAAGACCTACCTCTCATCTTAAAGGTTATGTGCAGGTGTCACAGGCGGTTACCTCCAGTTGATTCTGCCATAGTGCCTTCTACAAGTGTGTTATTTATACGGGGGTAGAAAAACCCGACATGAAGCGTGCGTCACAGTGACTCACTACAGTGTATTCCTGATGACACACCACCGGTGACCCCTCTTCCAGACAGTGGTCTGCATGTTATTTCTCCTGCATGTTCTATCGCTCTCTTGTTCAGCTGAATTAGTCAATATTAGTTAAAGTGATTGTAAATGGCTAGGCTGTGGTGGATGGGAATAACAATTACTGCAAGCAAGTGTGACACATAATGAAAAGTGTTGCTTTTTATGTATAATGTGTTATTTTCCTAATAGGTATTTCACTATGAAACACTATTAGTGATGGCTCATTTCAGATATTAAGTGTTTCCAATTATAGCCTGCTAGCTTTTCCTTTTCCATTTTTCTCCTACACATACGAGACGAGACTGTCTCTGTTCATTCATGTAGTCTTTTTCTGATCTAATTGCTAATGAAGGTAGATGGAAAAAGCCCATTGAGACGCAAAGCTGCAGGTATATTATTAGAGTAGTGGTGCTGGTGATTGAGTGTTGATCTAACCAGCTAGGGAGGATTCTGTTCCCTCTCCTCTTCTATCCCTTCCTCAAGAATGGCAATATTTTTAGTTCTGCACACTAATGCCTTTTTTGATGTGCCAAGATACTATCTGGCATTCGCATTTTCAATATTTCTGTCTGGAGCATCAGATTGCCCAATCTTTTTAAAGGGTGTATCAGAGAGACAGGGAATGACTGCCCTCAGCTACAGAGGGATTCAACTGGAGTAGAAACTAGAACTGACCAGATACACCTGTAGAGATGCAGCTGGACCTGTTCAGCCACCAGCCTGCAGATTAAAGTAGCCCGGTTAAAGAGACACTTTTACTGGTTCAGGGGTTGCAGCGACGGCCTTCATGGTGCAGAGGAATACCTCCATATAAGACTGAATCCCATCTGGTTGACCATAAATCTTATATTCAGTAACCACAAGCCAGCAGCAGCACATGTCCAGTCTAGCCCTGCCTCCCTCCACAGAGTGCAGTCTGAACAATAACGTCTGCATTGTGTCTGCCTCTGCCTTTGACAAAGTCAATTTTCTCCCATTCTTCACCTCCGTTTCCAGTAATAACAGAATAAAACCTGGGTCCTGTGTACTCTGAACTCAGACCAAACTAAATGCATGGGTCATGCCAGCATGGGTCTGGCCTGGTGTTTGGGAACTATGTCGGGGTAAATTCTGCCTGGCACAGATATCTTAAGAAAACACAGTCCTCACTCCATCCCTGTATGAGCTCAGTTCAGATACTTACACAGAGGCTTACTGCTGACAAGTGGATGGGAGGATGGGATCAAGCAATACGAATAAGAGTAGCACTGGCTGCCTTACTTACTGGAATTAAGTTGTCTCTCTGTTTGAACTGGCTCTGTCCTGGAAGTCATTTGCCATTTTAATTATGGACGTCTTGGCAAAACTGACCATTTTATGAGGTCTGGATTTGCACCGCTCCTTTCCACTGTTTAAGTTAAATTAACTATTTTCAGCTCGATCTCACACGACAGATGAAGTCAGACTTTTGTCCCCTCTGTCTCATTATACAGTGACTGTATATCATCATGAGGTTAGATGGACAAAGGCTTTGAGCATATGGGTCATATTGCAAGTGATGCATTTCATAACCATTGGAACCCTATTTTCTGTCCCCCCCTCCCACAGATGATCAGCTGCAGCTCCCCCCAACCCCTCCCAGCAGCCATGGCAGTGACAGTGATGGATCCCAGAGCCCCCACTCCATGCCCCCTTCCAGCCCAGCCCGCCTACAGGCCCGCTCCTCCGCTGCCATATCCTCCTCACCCCTCCTTACCGCCCCACACGTAAGTACTGTGGATGGTTCCCTATCAGTGAAGGAGGTTCCCCGGCCTAGCTCCAAGCCCTTCCCGTCAGTAGAGCCACCCACGATGAGCTGGGCTGCAGACAAACCCAGCTGCTGGACATATTAGGAGTTCATATCCACATCCTCACACTGACCCCGACCAGCACCTTAGTCGTTTCATTAGGAGCTGCCCTGGTGTACAGAGATAATACACACAGTACCATAGATTCCCCAATTCATAACCAATTCATAAAATGTGTCCTTATTTCTCCACAGAAGCTACAGGGCACTTCAGGGCCCCTGATGCTGACAGAGGAGGAGAAACGCACCCTGATCGCTGAAGGTTACCCCGTACCCAACAAGCTGCCCCTCACCAAGACCGAGGAGAAGGCACTGAAGAGGGTGCGCAGGAAAATCAAAAATAAGGTACCCACCCTTACATCCTGGAAAGTAAAATGTAGATTCAGTCAAGAAAACCTATTTGTAACCACAATACTTTTTTTGACCTGTAATCTCAAAGTAGTGTTTCCACGGGCAATATTAATATTTTAATATCCTCCCTTTTATCATATGAGCTGTTATTGATTTGGGGAGCCCTATCTCCCTTCTCTGTCTAGATATCTGCCCAGGAGAGTCGCAGGAAGAAGAAGGAGTACGTGGAGTGCCTGGAGAAAAAGTAGGACACTATCCCCTTTCCTGTCTGCCAACTTTTTTTCCTCCTCTCTCTTCGTCATTCCTGTTCTCCACTTCTTTCATTTCTTCACTCCTTCATTGTTTGATTGTTCCTTAGCTAATGCCAATGGCGTTTGTCCATTAAAGCATGTGGTCACACAGGGCCATCTGAGTCACACACAATCAAACACTCCTAGTCCACTCTAGCAAAGGCCTCTGGAGAGCACTGTTCTTTACCAGGAAACTTTCCATCCATGGTCATTGTTGTTTTTTTAGTTAATATGTAAGACCTAAGTACATTACAGAGGTACAGAGGTTACTATAGGATTACCACTATGCCTATCAAGAATGTATATTCCAAATAGTCAGACAGCCAGTCAAACAGCCTAATTCTTCAGCACAGCAAGCATTTGTCTCACTCTTCTATGTTGTTCTAGGTGCAGATTGAATGTATGTATGTGACTTTGTGTCTTACAGGGTGGAGAACTACACGTCTGAGAACAGTGACCTGTGGAAGAAGGTGGAAACACTAGAGAGTGCTAACAGGTGAGCCATGACGTTGAGTGACAGACTTTATGTGTGTGAGTGTGTGCATGTGTGAGCACGCTCTGAGTGATGCAAGACACATCCCTGAACAACCATTTTAAGATTCAAGCAAGCCTTGGATAACTTTTTCTAATCATGATACCTGTCTTTGATTTGACTGCTACTCAACAGTGACTACGACAGCCTTCATTAGGTGGGACATTTTCACAGTGTTGACCATTGTGCAAATGCAAGTTATTGGGCTCAATAAAAGGCATCACAGACTACACAGACTATACTATACTGTGCCAGCCTTTAATTTACAATGGGCCTTTAAAGTTGCTTGGATCAAAGTAACAGCGTGACAGTATACCTCTCCCTAATTACAGCACAGAGTGAACCATCTCAAAAAAGTGCTCACTCGAATCTGCCTCATAATAATTTGAAACCTGAGAAGGAAACCACAGGCCTCCTACAAAGACAGATCCCTCTGACTCAGCTCCTAGCAGGCAGTCCAAATAGAACACACAGGAGCCAGCTAGCAACAACGTGTGGGGCATGTGTTCCAACAGCATATGCCTTGGCTGGTAAAGAGAGGACAAAATGGGTTTATCTGTCAATGCAAGATAGCAGCCCAACAAGCAATCTGTTGTCCTAATGTACTCAAGTTTATTTTTGTATTTTTTTACTGGTGATGTATGCATCTTGCATACAGTTAGCTGGATACTAGGTGTATGCTGTACTTAAAATTATAAAGGCTGAAAAGTTTTGGTTCATGAGGAGGGCCAAGGTAGCTCTTGAGAAGTTAAAGGAGTCACAGAGTCCCTCATGCAGATGTTTCCCAGTCAAGATCTACTAGTGTTTTTCTTTTTCTTTTACACAGTCTATTTTAGTCCCTTGGAACAATATGGTTTATAGATCACAACTGTGCAATCACTGACCAACCATGATTCAATTCAAAACGTGATGATGCAATGGACATTCCTCATATGGGACGTTAATGTTCAATTTCCAGAGATTCCATGAGAATTATCCTCTTAAGATTTGACAAAAAATATATAATCACCTTCATATCCAAACAGACCATTGTATGAAGCTCTTCTTCTATCAGAATATACTGTATTTTCAATCTCTGGTATTAACAGCATGCAAATTGTTATAGTGTATCTGGGGTATCCCAAAGGACCAATATAAAGTTAGTATAGCTGTTTGCATGTGTTTAAACTTTATACAAGTGTTATAGTCACAAATTGTGGTTATGGCAAATAGTTTCATGGGTAATGTGAAGGCCAACACTGGATATGTCTTTTCTAGCATTAGTGTACAACATGCTCCCTCTCGTGGTGAAAATATGAAAGCTCACCTGGTTTTATTTCTTATTGCAGCCTGACCCAACACTCATGCCTGTCTACCATGCAGTAATTAATGTCTAAAGGGGGGGAGGAGAGAGAGAGAGAGAGAGAGAGAGAGAGAGAGAGAGAGAGAGAGAGAGAGAGAGAGAGAGAGAGAGAGAGAGAGAGAGAGAGAGGGAGAGGAGGGAGAGGGAGAGGGAGAGGGAGAGGGAGAGGGGAGATGTATGGAGGAGGTAGAGTCCGGTGGGCGTCTGCATTGCTAGTGGTTTTGAATTGCTTTCTATTTTGGCAAAGCTTGTATTTTGTGGTGCGGGAGAGACTGTGGGAGCATGGCTCACACCTAGAGTACAGATGTCTTATATAATTTCCAGCTCTGATTCCTCAATGTGTTATCCTCACATGATCTTTTTTCCTGGATGCTCAGAAGAGCCAGACAATTATGATTGTTTTTGTAATTTTTTTATTTTATGTTCAATCTTAGTTGACTTTGTACTCACTCTAAAGTCATGGAAATAGCCAGATGGAGAGGGATAATTTTTTGGATTTACAATACATTTCTGGGAAATTTCACTGTCAGTCATCTGTGCGTGTTTGTGTGTGTACTATATGCGAGGCTAGCTTTGTGTTATCCAACAGCTGGAGCTAAGCTGGATGGTTGTGGAGAACATGTTTTAAGTTCACATGAGGATCAGTATTGTAGATTCTGTAAGTGAATACAGTTGTATTATTAGTCAATCTGAAACATGTATTCTCTACCTCCTCTCTCCAGAACTCTACTACAGCAGCTCCAGAAACTCCAAGCCCTGGTCACAGGAAAAGTGCCCCAATCCTGCAAGATGGCCTCAACGCAAACAGGAACATGCCTTATGGTACTTTGCATACTATTTATTCTCATACACACATGCACCGTCATTCTCACTCTCCTAAACAATGCAAATTCCCATAAAAATGTGGGGATTTTTCTGTACTACCCACTGACTTAAAATACTGTGTGTTTAGTGTTCCGTGGACCGGATAGTCATGCCTGTCAAAAATGGAAAATGACTGCTTTGTTTGTGAAAAGACTCACTGCAATGGACAGGGTCACTGGCTTATGGCCTGCCCTACTCTACTATAACACACTGAGGTGACCCCATAAACTCAAACTGGCAAAAGCCTTCCCAGCTGGAGAACAGAACCTCACTAGCACACTGTGCTTATGTCGCTCATGTTGACGGTTTCTGGTTCCCTCCCGCCAGGTGGTGGCGCTGTGCTTTTTCCTGGTGCTGGGCTCCCTTGTGCCTTGTCTGCCTGAGCTCTCCTCCCTGTCCCATACCGTGAAGTCCTCCTCGCCCCTCCCCTCGGCTGATGTCTACACAGCCAGCCAGGGTATGTCCCCTTCCCCTCACCTGTCACCTAGAACAGGGTTTCAGGAAACTCGGTCCTGGGGCCCCCCATGGGTGCACTTTTTGTTTTTTTCCCTAGCACTACACAGCTGATTAGAATAATCAAAGCTTGATGATGAGTTGGTTATTTGAATCAGCTGTGTAGTGCTAGAAACCCAACGTGCATCCAGGGGGGCCCCAGGACCCGAGTTCGGAAAACTCCCGACCTAGAATAGTCTACCATCTACAGCATGAGAAACACAAAGTATTTAGTTGGTTGTCCCATACATACCACATATTTTCAGGTCATATGTTGCTTGCCCGCCAGCATTTCTGGAAATAATGTAAAAGGGAACATCGTGTAGTTGAATAACACGTCAATGTGGCATTACATCTTATCTTGTAGTATTTCAAAAGCAACAGACTCAGGCGAGTATGTTAGCTGAAATCACAATATCCTTCTGTTATAATATTCAGCTTAATGACAACAAAATGGAAATCATACATGGACCTACTGACTACTCAGAATTGGTTGGTGAGGGCTGGGTTGCTTTAGAAACATGAGGTCAGCATGGCACAGGAAGCTGTAATGAGTTGTTCTCCCTGGAGAACTCACATGATCGTCACACACCTGCTGAATACAGATGACCGTCCTGCTCAAAACCATTCCATTCTTCAAAATAACCCAACTTTTTACTGTTCATTTTCATTTTTTACAATATAGGAATGGTTCTATGTTCCTTTGTAGTGTTTGGAGGATCAAGGCAGTGATTAACATCCTCTATTTGTCTCCGTTTGTGTCTGTTTAGTCCGCTCCCGCAGCCTACTCTTCTACGATGAGAGCTCCTCGTTGGAGGACGGTCACAGGGGCTTCCTGAAGATGGAGGGGGACGGCTCGGAGGGGGCGCCCCTCGACTACACCGAGGACCGGTCGGCACGTGACAGCCATGGAGGCGAACACGAGAACACCAAGTACCTCAGCAAGGCTCACTCCGACCCGGTGGACTACAACAGGACCGGCGCCCAGTTCCTCCAAGAAGAGCCGCAGTACCACAAAATGTAAGCTGAGGCCAGACAAGTAGGGCTGTAGACTCTGTCTCCATCTGTGTTTATGAGAGGATTCTCACAAATTGCTCTTCAGAACCAGGGACTCATTATTTTATCAGTGCTCCTTGTAATTACTCAAACATCAACAAGAATAATTTATTTTAATGAGATTGTAAGGTTACCAGAGTTTGCCAAGTGGTGTATGTTGTGATACGGATGGACTATTTCTCCCCTCCACAGAGAGCCAAACCCCGAAGGAGGAGCGGAGTACTTTTAACCTTTAGGGGCGGAGCTGCCAAAAACACACGCTCTCCAGACACCTTACCCATGTGGATGTGTAGTGACACTACGGCGCCCCCTAGTGTGCCATCCCCAACCCACCTCTCCCTGCACTCCCTGACCTCCTACAGTAGCTCCCTGGCCTTCCTGTTCCATCCCATTCCCTGAAGTCCCACCCGATAGAGTGGATGAAGAGGGTATGTGAAGAAGATAGAAATGATGGTCAACTCCAATCAAAGCTCCACAGCAACTTTTCATGTTTGACTGCTGTGTTTGACTGGAGGCATAAGCAGGGTGTGTGAGAGGGGCTTGAATTTAGTGACTTGTTGAAACCTCTGTGTGCTATGTGTGTCTGCCTGCACTTTCAAGTGCGTGAGTGTGGTTGCAGTGCTTCTGCGCAGATGAAGTGGTCCTCAGATTCCATCACACTGTTGCTTTTTCAAGGACTGAAAAAAATATTTAGAACACATGAGGTACTTCAGGTGAAGGGTGAAGCGGATCTATAGCAAATTGGATTGGAGGGTGAGGGGGATAGGGATGTGGGGGCCTGTATTTACAATTCCAGTTGTTCTGTTATAGAAATTCCCTCTCCTACTTCACAATTGGTAATGCAAATCTTTTAATACATACATTCCAAAGATTGTCCTCCATTACCTTTCGCTTAAGCGCTTAAAATGCACTCTAGTGCCTCATGCTAGAATTATACTTCATTCAATGGCATTTCTTGTCCCATAATGTTTAAGCTTGTATATGCATTGCACTTTTTTTTTTCTTCAGGTCGACATTGCAAGCTAATGGGTATAAGTGCCTTCAAACTCTTTCAGTTTTTGTATTCTCACACCATCCACATGGGGTTGTTAATTGTATTATTTTACTCTTCATGCAATCTAAATCATATGTAATATATACGTATTCTTGGCATCAAAAATAGCATATTTATTTTATGCAAAAAAATATTGTGAACTTTTCTTTTATGATATCAATTATGATGTAATGTTTACATGATCTTGTTGTCTTAACTGTTACACAGTTTGTCTGTTTTTGTATTTATTTCTGTATCAAGAAAGTTTTGTATATATTGAAAAAACGTGAACAGGGACAATCAGTGTAAATACATACCAAGGGTGTACAATACTCCCTCACTGGAGCAAAGCCTTCTCTAGTCCAAAATACTCTGAAAAACTGCTCATCTTTACAAAAATCTTAGTCAATACACTACCAAGAGAATACATTTTCTCCACAAAAAATTTAATGAATATCATAATTATGCCAAAAGTCAATTCAGGCCTAAAGTCATTGTTAATGTGAAAATAGAGTATATTTTAAATTGAATATCAAACCTCAGAATTGCATCACAATTTATAGTAGTGCCCAAAAAACAGTTCACTCTAAAGAACACTATTCTGTTTATAATGCTTCTGAAAAACGTTAGTCACCCAGCAGCAATATAATACAAAAAGCGTTTCATGCAGAGTTATTGTTGTGAAAAACCTTGTTACATTGAATAGAAGATATTCTGGTGTTCCCTCCTCTTCCTGCTGTGTTGTTTGAGGGCGCGAGAGGGAGGGAGAGATTGTGTAAGGAGTGCGTGGGGCGGCCCACTGACGCTCAGTGAGATTGCGTAATGCTAGGTAGGAGGGTGTGAGTAGACAGCCCAGGCTCTGTGGAGGAGGCATGGAGGATCTGGGTCAGCCAGTGGCCTTGGAGTCTTATCTTAACATCCAGTCTGTTGCTTTTCATAGATTCCACTTGCTTATTCACAACTGTGTCTTGTCTGTGAATAATCAGGGGAGGCCAGACTCACAATCCTGCCATATGAGTAATATGTATTTTACCCTAACATGTCATTAGATTTGCATTATTCATTTTCTGTCAAATGGTTTGTAAAATCACAACCTACCCTATTAATCAGATTCATATAATTTATAAATTGGTTTTGATTCCCAGTTGTCACCTATCTTAGTGCACATTACCTGACCAATGTAGAGTTGGTTAACTGAGTACACTGATAATGTGTGTATATTGAAAATGTAGATTGCTTCCTGTCAAAATACTGTTTGTCTATGTTTGTCCTTTGGTTTTATTAATAGATGTGTAACTAAGGTTCAACCAGATGCTCTGGAAGCTGACCAGCCCTCACCCACTTGCCTTCTATAAACATACCTTTTACTGATCAAATGGTCGCTTAGTTGTCCCCCCCCCACACACTCACGACCCAAACCCACCCCAGCCCCCTCTACCCTACCTGCCCCACCATCTTTAGGCTGTCTTAAAGCAGTACCTGGTATAAATGACTGCTACTCTATATTCTATAATCTGTCAAATGTGCTGATCTTGAACAGGCTCTTTGATGACTGTGTCAACACTAAACCATTGTGATCATGCATAACACAATAAATCAAGTCAGACTACATTATCTGGTTGAACCAGGGTCAATCTTTTGGAATCTGTCCCCCAAATGTGTGGTAAAAACCTGTTTCAAAACCTGTGTGGGATTTTACAAAGCTATTATAATTCAAAGTGAAATGATGCTAATCTTACCAAACATTCCATGTATTTGTTGGCTTTTACATAATGTTTGCCCTTTTGTACATAAGACAAAGTTAATACTTTTGCTGTAAATAGGGGGATGTATTTTTGTATTTGAAATGTATTTTGGTATTCACCTGGCGCCTTTGGGAAGGAACTGGCCAGTTGCTGACCTTTCACACTGTGGCTGTACATTAAAATGCATGTATTTCTGGGCAAGCCACAGGAGCCTCTCTGTATTGCCTTTCTGTATCAGTCTCTTTAAAAGTAGTTAGTAAGTAGCGTTAGTATCAAGCAAAATATAAAAATTGCATCAGCATAACACCGTCTCCTTCGTTACTGTGTCTCTGTGCCCTGATATCATTGAGAAATGCATTCGGGGCAATCGTTTGCATTCATTGCAATCTAGTTTTTGTGCCTAGTGGTTGTTACATAATTGGGAAGTGCAGGCAAGGTTGATTTTCAGTATCGCCACAAGAGGTCGTACTTTGTTAGTCAATCCATTTTGGCTAACCTGATTCTAACCCCATCATCCCTCAAAAAGTAGACCACTGTGTGCCTTCCTAACTGAATCATAAAACACTAACACACAAGCCCTTACCCAAGTGGCTGGCTCCACTGCATTATATCAGAACCAGTTGTTCATAGCCTGCCCGGACATAACCCACATTAGTATTGAACTTCTGTCTTGTCTGTCTACACCAGGGGTGCCCGCGAGCCAGATCCGGCCTGCAAGGGGGTACATTCCAGTCCAATCCAGGGAGGTTTGAGAAGAAAAATAAAGTATATATATATATAGAGAGAGAGAGAGAGAGAGAGAGAGAGAGAGAGAGAGAGAGAAAGAGAGAAAGAGAGAAAGAGACAGACAGACAGACAGACAGACAGACAGACAGACAGACAGACAGACAGACAGACAGACAGACAGACAGACAGACAGACAGACAGACAGACAGACAGAGAGAGAGAGTGTATTGGATTTTTTTTTGGGGGGGGGACTAACTCAATATACTTTAAAATGACTAAAACCAAATCGAAACTGTGTACAAATGATAATGTACCTATATTCATACAGTTGGATAGAAGACTAAATGTGTCAGTCCCTGAACCCTCCCACCCAGACATACTGAACACCATAGGTGTTTGTTTGGTATCAATATGGAAATATGAATAGAAAATCAGGTCACTTACTCCCTGGAAATCACAGCTCTAAAACATATGAGAGCTTTGAACAAGCCACTGAATCCAGAGGTGGTGAGCCAGTTCAATCACAAGTATTCACTGCAAATCCAGTGGCAGAATATTATGGGAATGTGATAGAAATTGGAATGTTTATATACCCCCTTCAAATAAAGTGTTACCAGTTATCTGTAGTTGATTTGGTGTCATTTTAGGGACCACGGCACAGTATTGTGCACAGGATGGCTTGAAACTGCACATTTTAATGAGATTCAAAGATTGTTGTTGTCAGAAATAGCCCACACATTTTCTTGCTATATTTTTATTTCATAAACACATAATCTAATTTGAGTAGGAAACAGAATGTCCTCTTTCCCCCCTTGTTTAACGCCTACAGTATGTTCCAACTACATGTTAGTGTGATAACTCACTCTTTGTATTAGAAAGGGAAAGGGGCTTTGTCCCAATAGCATTTACCATGCAGTTTTATGTCATCTTCATGCGGTCCTTAATCTCTGTATAAAGGCCAGAGAATGGTCTTTCGCTTCAGTTTTTGCATCCTCATGTTTAGGTGTTGCTCTCCTGTGTGCATCTTAATATATCTGCTTGTTTTGCACATATAAAAGAGCCAACTATTCCTGATATATGACAGTCATGTATTTAGATTGATCAGTTTGCTCTGCGCATTTGCTCTGTTTTATGGAGAAGTGTTTTTAATGTATTTATTGTTACCATGATAGTATGCAACAGCTTTGTCCTGTGATGGGGTATTTGATTCAGGACTTTAGACTGGGCTGCCATGGCAAAGAGCAGACAATTATAAAGAGTGGAAATCCCTGGCTGTCTGTTTCTCACTCATTGTCACCCTAGTGAGCGGTTGGAGGTGATGAGAGTTCCTAGTTCTCTCATTTCCATGGCAACGTCAATTCACAAGGCTGAACAGTCTAACCTAGTTACCTCTTCTTCATCCAACACAAACGACCTGAGCACACTTCTCACCACAGTACAATACAATGATTCTTTGTCAGAAAAAAAATACTCTCTAGATAGAATATGCACTGTATGAAACGTCTAGTGTGAATAATGGAAATTGTGGAGTGCATTCTTTGGACTGTGACAATTACACACTGAATAAATAAATGTTCAGCTTCACTCCAGCTCCCAATATATCACATACCGGGGTAAGAGAAACCTAGCAGTAGAGATTATTCCACTATCTTCACATGCTGAAGAGTCTTTAGACAAACACCTTTCTAAAACCTAATGTCTTGTCTAAATCAATTAAAATTGTGTTTGATCAACACCATTACATTTCCCACATTTCCAAGGAAGTTGACTGTCACTAGTCATTTGCATGCCCCAAAGGCTTTGCATGTATACTTATTTTATTTTGGTATTTGTCAAACATCCAACAGTCTGTTATTTCAGTCAGGGCTCTATACAGAGGTGTGGCTCCCTCCTATTGACTTTGGGCGGTGGAGCAACTGTTCCATCCAAACTGTAATGTATATATGGTATGCATATGCATGCCTGATTACATGACTATATGTTTGGAGCATTACATTGTCTATGGCAGGTACATGATACTTTATATACATGCATAACACAACAGAACAGAATGCAAAGCATGTTGTATGCATGTTATAACGTACACTTTGACAGGAACATGCACCGTGGTATATTGAGAGATGAAAGGATGTACATTGATGTAGTGTTTTCCACATACATGACCTAACATGATATCTGCTTTGTTTAGTTCACTGTGATAATAGGATACAGGTGGTGCTCTCAGATAACCATTAGCCAGTGTCTTGGTCTGCCACCAAAAGATCACACAGTGAATTTAGAGTAATTCCCTTTTAACATCCTCCTATCCTACATAAGATCCTTAGCTGGAGTAATCAACCGCAGCCTAATGCCCCATAAACTGACCATACTGAAAAAAGACCCGGATCCATATAGCTGTGCTCTGTGCCGCATGGATTGTTCTACATTTGTTGGTATTGGAATAAAGTTAGAGACTGTTCATGTCCGCATTCAACTGTCCCCTTTTGATAAACTACAACAAGTTCTTGCCTACTTGTAAGTCATATTTTGACTCCCTGGTTAGGAAAAATGCCAGCATTTCCAACAATCATTCAGGCATATTTCACCTTGTGGCTGTGATGGTCTGACTCACTGGGTAACACCAGGTCACATATAACAATAGCCCAGGAGAGGTCAGACATTGATTGCCCCAGTTCCACTGTAACCGTTGTCATAACCATCATCGCTGCAATAATCATTCAAATAGTTCTAAATTGGAGTGGGTCCAACAACTAATTAGGCCTACAGCAAACTAGGCTACAACAAAGATCGAGTACAATAGTCTACCTATAACAAAATGCCCAAAATAACCCAATCAACTGCAAATGATCTCATGGCACTGTTTTGGTGTAGTTTTCCTTTGGGGTTATTTGTGTAGGGCAGCTTCCTGTTTCCTAAGGAATTGTATTAACCAGTACAACCAGTTTCACAGCCCTTTCTAAGGATGATTTGATAAATGTCTTAAAGTAGGCAAATTGTGTGTAGCATACCTTGGTTGACTAACATAAGGTTACACAGGTTAATCATCACTCAGGCCTTTTCAAAGTATTGTTTGAGTTAGGTCACCACAGTGACGTAGTCTTCCTAAGAAAAAAACAATAGGCCAACTATGAACAATACAATGGATCAATTTGGTAACATACCCTATTGAAGAAGAGTAGCCTATAGGCCTAATTACATGTTTGGTTCACTAGAAAATGTAAAGTAGGTTAGAACAATTCAAGTTTTGCAAAAATTCTAATAGTTTGCCTAATTTCAGTTTATGTCACAAAAAAAGCAAATAAAATGTAGAGAATCTTGTACCATCTAAACTGCGGTGAAATATATTTTCAATAACCCAAATTATTGTATTTTCAGCTGTTTGAAGCTGGTGTACAATACTGAAAGTAAAGATGTAAAACCGAAAGGCGCAAGCAGGAAGCATAGAAATAGAGCACATAGAACATATCTACAGCCTCTTAGACTTGCTTTCAATGCAAATTACAGCTCTATAACTCACATTTCTATGTGAATTTGGTTGTGTCCCTTACGAAAAAAGATTGCGTTCAGAGTGCACTATAACTGCCATTTGCTGCAAAAACTACGTCTAAAATAACACATTTTTACTGCAGTAATTTTGCAGTGTAGCTGCAGTTACAGTGCAGTATAACTGCAGTTCAGCAGTTATTCTGCAATTACTGCGTCCAAAATACCACAGTCGACTGCAGTTACTGCACTTTTACAGCAGTTTCAAAACTGCAATCTGGGGGAATCACCTTCCCAGTCAGTCTATTGTCTATCACATCCTCAGTATAATTTATACAACAATACTCCAGCTTTGTTTAGCATTATTTTGTACAATTGTGTCATGATTCCACTATTTTCATCCCTTTGCATCAGTTTCAATCGGGGATATTTATTTTGAAGGCGAACCGCGGATTCCACTATTGTGACCAAGCTAATGTTATTCACGACCCCACGTGTGGTTACGCGCAGAGATCAGCGAGATGAGAGACGGGAGCGAGCCGCACAACTGTAAAACCGGTTTCTACTAGTTATCACAACCACAAAGTCATAATTGCCTATATCGTAAAAATGCAGGATATAACAAACAATAGCTTTTTGTTCTTTATTTAAGGTTAGACATACGCTTATCAGTGTGGTTAAGGTTAGGGTTAGGGTTAGGGTTAGGTTAGGTTAAAATCACATTTTAAGAAGATAAAATGTAGAAATGGGCGGGGTTTATAACTTTGTGGCTGTGGTAACGAGTGACGACCCTGTAAACCTACCGCCACAGGATTTCCTTCTTCGCGTGAATACTGGCGACTACAACCAGGTATATTCTGCTTAACAAAGTCAGTATCTGTAAGCATATTTGTCACATTACAAGACAAGTCATAGTTTTGATTTGGACTTCCAGTGTTGAAAACAAGCTACTTTTTTTTAGGTTACCTCGCTCCACAGTTGCTACACAGCACGGTATCGATGGCTGAGGCACGGGATACCGGGGACCGTATAACCCGTATCGTCCATAGCTCTACGGATTCACCCACGGCGATACTGGTGCCACCAACCTTAGAAGAACTGGCTGAGGAGGAGGACGTTTTCCTGGCCGAAATGGTATCACCTTGTCCAGTCTTCAAGACGGGAGATTGTCCAGGAAAAGTGTCAACGCGGTTGGAAAGTGCGGGGGGATTGACAGCAGAGCAGTTGGAGAACGACTTTTTACATCTCAATATTAGGAAGCAGGTGTCATACAGGTAATACATTTGGAATTTATCCGCACTTCCTATACCATACCCGCACGATATTTCATATAACTACTTAAATTGGCTACCAAATGTGTAAAGTTTTCTCCAAATTGCAACTTGAAAAAGTCAACATTTACATTTTAGTCATTTAGCAGACGCTCTTATCCGATTTACAGTTAGTGAGTGCATACATTTTCATACTGGCCCCCCGTGGGAAACGAACCCACAACCCTGGCGTTGCAAGCGCCATGCTCTACAGGGGACTGTAGTAGGGGACTGTAACATCACCTGTACCCATCACTATCTCACCTGATAATGCACCTCTTAGTGTGGCAGCAAGACAACATGTGTTCATGTGAGCTGACACCCCATTTCAATATGGTTCTTCATCTAATAGATAGGCCTACATTAAAGTTATTATTAGGCTACATAATCCACTATAGCATTTTAATAGCGTTATAGCAATATCACATCTGTCAGCAAGGCCATCCTAATGTTCAGTTACCACACTGATAATATATAATATAATAGGCCATTTAGCAGACGCTTTTATCCAAAGCGACTTACAGTCATGCGTGCATAAATTTTTTTTTGTGTATGGGTGGTCCCGGGGATCGAACCCACTACCTTGGCGTTACAAGCGCCGTGCTCTACCAGCTGAGCTACAGAGGACCACTGATGAATATCATTCTTACTAAAAGCACCTGCTGATGTCCTATGGAGTATAGTAAATACATGCTCATTCATGTCAGGAATGGGGATGTCAAGAAAACATACTTCTGTGTCCTCCTCAGTCATAACACAGACCTCACTCCATTGATTTCAGAGTTTTTGGATTAAATACACTACCCTTCATAATCTCAGACTAGCGTTTTAGGACTGCAAATCTTGCTGCTTATTGGAATCCGGGCTATTTCAACTGGTTCGTATTATTGTATATTTGGCTGGCTGCCCGAGGGCTGTTGACGGTTTCCTGACCCGGTTTGTTGCAACTCAGTGTGCTGTGCAAGTGAATGACATGACAGAGCGAGCAACTTGCCTGCTAGAGGCAAAACAGTCTTCTGTAAGGAGGCAGTGATGCACAGAATGACCTTTGACCATGACCCCTTACACATGACCCTTGGACATGTTTTATTAAACATTCACACAGACATTACTACCACACTCTCTGTTACATTTTTAAATTTTAGTCATTTAGGAGACGCTCTTTTCCAGAGTGACTTATAGTTAGTGCATTCATCTTAAAATAGCTAGGTGGGACAATCACATATCTCAGTCATAGTAAGTACATTTTCCCTCAATAAAGTAGCTATCCGCAAAGTCAGTGCTAGTAAGGGGGAAAAAAAGTAAAGTACGAGTGTTAGTTCACCCCCCAAAAATACAAAGGATTTGGCTACAGTACAGGATTTGGTGTACAGGAAGATTTGGACTGATATACAGCATAACCGTATAATCTGTCATTGTATAACATCCAGCAGACCACTTCATACAAAATATTTGGTTTACAATGTAGTTTTTCCTCCACAATCCCAACTGTTTCTAGCTTGATTGTAGAGGATGGCGCAATTGTCTGTACCCCTGACTGACTCGCATTCCATCTTTTTCATTTTATGTAAGGTTTTGAGGGACTCTTTTTCTGTGCGGGCTGTGTATAATGATGTGACTCTGGTCCCTGGGTTCTGGTTATTGAGAGTCTGCCACTGACAGTGGATGCTGTGATGCATTCGTGGCTCTTATGTAATGGGATGAGAAGCAGCAGCAGCTAGGGATCAGGAGGTTTTTTGCATTGTAAATTAGAGGTGTTTAAGAAAGGGGCTTAGTGAGCAGAGCGCTGGGCTGGGCTGGCTGCATCCACTGGCTGACTGGCTGGTCCATGGTCCGTAGAGGCCTGATGATGCTGGATGGTTAAGGCTGGCCTGGCAGTGAGTGAGGCTGAGGCAATGTCAGTCTGGCTACATAAACACAGATTACCCATTGCTTTTCTCTGTGTCTGTGACTAACAGCGTCAATATAGTGACTCAAACTACAAGGCCTGGGATAGTGGTCTCGAGTGTGATTCAGATGTTATTAAAGACCAAACTGCACCTGCAGCAGGGGGACAATGATGACAGTTAAGGAGATAAGTTATTGCCGAAATGTTATGTGCGTCCATTATAAAAAATGATGTGCCCCCCTCAGTCTCTTATCAGAATCGATTATTCACCAAAGCTGTTGTATAATTGCATAGTAATGATAACTTTATTTTGTTTTGTTTTCAATTCAATGAGTATTGTAGATTTTTTGAAAAGCTGATATTTTTGATAAATACACAATATACAGTGAGCTCCAAAAGTATTGGGACAGTGAAATATTTGTTGTTGTTTTGAATCTGTACTCCAGCACTTTGGATTTGAAATGATACGAAGACTATGACATGCAGACTGTCAGCTTTAATTTGAGGATATTTTCATCCATATCTGGTGAACCGTTTAGAAATCACAGGACTTTTTGAACATAGTCCCCCCATTTTAGGGGACTAAAAGTATTGGGACAAATTCACTTATATGTGTATTAAAGTAGTAAAAAGTTAAGTATTTGGTCCCATATTCATAGCACGCAATGACTACATCAATATTGTGACTCTACACATTTGTTAGATGCATTTGCTATTTGTTTTGGTTGTGTTTCAGATTATTTTGTGCCCAATAGAAATAAATGAATGGTAAATAATGTATTATGTGATTTTGGAGTCACTTTTATTGTAAATAAGAATAGAATAGGTTTCTAAACGATTCTACATTAATGTGGATGCTACCATGATTACGGATAATTCTGAATGGATCGTGAATAATGATGAGTGAGAAAGTTACAGATGCACAAATGTCATACCCCCAAGACATGCTAACCTCTCACCATTACAATAACAGGGGAGGTTAGTATTTTTGGGGGGGGTATGATATTTGTGTGTCTGTAACTTTCTCACTGTATTGCTCAATTTAAGGTGAAGGATTTTCACTAGGTCTGTCCTATTGTTATTGTCACGATCGTCGTATACAGAGGACCAAGGCGCAGCGTTATTTGCGAACATGCTTTTATTATTGATATTCGAACAAAATAACAAAAACGATACGTAACGTCCAAAGGTGCAAACCACAAACCTACAACAGGAACAAGATCCCACAAACACTGTGGAAAAACAGACTGTTTAAATATGGTTCCCAATCAGAGACAACCAGCAACAGCTGACACTCGTTGCCTCTGATTGAGAACCACTCTGGCCAACATAGAAACACAATACAAGAACTATACCCTAGAAACACAAAACTAGAACAACATAAAGAACACTCACACCCTGGCTCAACATTTACATTTACATTTACGTTATTTAGCAGACGCTCTTATCCAGAGCGACTTACAGTTAGTGAATACATATATATATATATATTTACTGGCCCCCCATGGGAATCGAACCCACAACCCTGGCGTTGCAAACGCCATGCTCTATCAACTGAGCTACATCCCTGCCGGCCATTCCCTCCCCTACCCTGGACGACGCTGGGCCAATTGTGCGCCGCCCATGAGTCTCCCGGTCGCGGCCGGCTGCGACAGAGCCTGGATTCGAACCAGGATCTCTAGTGGCACAGTTTGCACTGCGATGCAGTGGCTTAGACCACTGCACCACTCAGGAGACTGAGTGGCGCACTGTTGACTCTCTCAACATACAAGCGTCCCCAGAGCCAGGGCGTGACAGTTATACTATGTAACTAAAGGAAACTCGTTCAATGCTGTCCAGATGGTGTTTCAGATTGTGTTTGTATTTATTGCAGGGGTTGAAACCGGTTCAGGGAACAGAACTGAAAATCGGAAAATACATTTTTTAGAGGAACAGACTCAGAACCGAGAACGAAGTGATCTATACTGTTCCGGAACATAACCGTTATTTTAAAAGCATGGGAACTGGTTGATAACGTTATTTGATGTTACTGGCATTTCTTTTCAGTCCCACAAAAAAACACAACAAAGCGCCTATGCAAAGCCCTCACTCTGTCACTCGTAAAATTATTTTAGTGTCTGCCTGCCAGCTGAAAATCTTTGCCAGTGCGTGTGTAGGCTATATACCTGCCCCTGCCCCCTCCGAAGCATAGGCTACTGTAGCTTACTGACGTTACAAGTGTGATTCAGAAATTAGGGAGAGATTTTTAAAGAAGAATGGATTAACTTTTTAATGCTAGTTAAGGATACTATAGTTATCACGTTTCACATTAGATTTATAAACTACAAAAAGGTAAAACATGTTTTAATTTTAATTCTGGGGCCGCTCTTGTTAGCTAACTAGCTCTGGTCCAACGTTAAGCCAACTCTCGGAAGTTCAAAGACATTAAAAGTTCCTTCATAGAAGCCGCTCTTCCGTGGGCCTAATTCATATAATGCATGCCATAACAAGATGCCCAGCGCTTCAAGCCAAGCCTCCTCCACCCTCTCTAGCTCTCTTCCACCCGCAAAATTTCAGTCGCATCTCTCGCCCGACACTTGTCTGTCCAATGCATGTAATCAACTGTATAGTTTGCCCGCTCCATAGCAAGCTGCTCTATCTGCACTGATTGGTGAAGTAATTTAGTGTCGAGACAAATGTAAATATATATATATATATATATATATATACACACTGCTCAAAAAAATAAAGGGAACACTTAAACAACACAATGTAACTCCAAGTCAATCACACTTCTGTGAAATCAAACTGTCCACTTAGGAAGCAACACTGATTGACAATACATTTCACATGCTGTTGTGCAAATGGAATAGACAACAGGTGGAAATTATAGGCAATTAGCAAGACACCCCCAATAAAGAAGTGGTTCTGCAGGTGGTGACCACAGACCACTTCTCAGTTCCTATGCTTCCTGGCTGATGTTTTGGTCACTTTTGAATGCTGGCGGTGCTTTCACTCTAGTGGTAGCATGAGACAGAGTCTACAACCCACACAAGTGGCTCAGGTAGTGCAGCTCGTCCAGGATGGCACATCAATGCGAGCTGTGGCAAGAAGGTTTGCTGTGTCTGTCAGCGTAGTGTCCAGAGCATGAAGGCGCTACCAGGAGACAGGCCAGTATATCAGGAGACGTGGAGGAGGCCGTAGGAGGGCAACAACCCAGCAGCAGGACCGCTACCTCCACCTTTGTGCAAGGAGGAGCAGGAGGAGCACTGCCAGAGCCCTGCAAAATGACCTCCAGCAGGCCACAAATGTGCATGTGTCTGCTCAAACGGTCAGAAACAGACTCCATGAGGGTGGTATGAGGGCCCGACGTCCACAGGTGGGGGTTGTGCTTACAGCCCAACACCGTGCAGGACGTTTGGCATTTGCCAGAGAACACCAAGATTGGCAAATTCGCCACTGGCGCCCTGTGCTCTTCACAGATGAAAGCAGGTTCACACTGAGCACATGTGACAGACGTGACAGAGTCTGGAGACGCCGTGGAGAACGTTCTGCTGCCTGCAACATTCTCCAGCATGACCGGTTTGGCGGTGGGTCAGTCATGGTGTGGGGTGGCATTTCTTTGGGGGGCCGCACAGCCCTCCATGTGCTCGCCAGAGGTAGCCTGACTGCCATTAGGTACCGAGATGAGATCCTCAGACCCCTTGTGAGACCATATGCTGGTGCGGTTGGCCCTGGGTTCCTCCTAATGCAAGAAAATGCTAGACCTCATGTGGCTGGAGTGTGTCAGCAGTTCCTGCAAGAGGAAGGCATTGATGCTATGGACTGGCCCGACCGTTCCCCAGACCTGAATCCAATTGAGCACATCTGGGACATCATGTCTCGCTCCATCCACCAACGCCACATTGCACCACAGACTGTCCAGGAGTTGGTGGATGCTTTAGTCCAGGTCTGGGAGGAGATCCCTCAGGAGACCATCCGCCACCTCATCAGGAGCATGCCCAGGCGTTGTAGGGAGGTCATACAGGCACGTGGAGGCCACACACACCACTGAGCCTCATTTTGACTTGTTTTAAGGACATTACATCAAAGTTAGATCAGCCTGTAGTGTGGTTTTCCACTTTAATTTTGAGGGTGAGTCCAAATCCAGACCTCCATGTGTTGATAAATTTGATTTCCATTGATAATTTTTGTGTGATTTTGTTGTCAGCACATTCAACTATGTAAAGAAAAAAGTATTTAATAAGATTATTTCATTCATTCAGATCTAGGATGTGTTGTTTAAGTGTTCCCTTTATTTTTTTGAGCAGTGTATTTCAGAGGTTTAGAAAGGAACGATATAAACCATTACTTTTTTCGGAGTTCGAACCGGTTCAGAACTTTATTTTGCTGGTCGGAACAGTGGAACGGAAACCATAAAAAAAAAAAAAAATCAATCTCAGTTCCAAACCCTGATTTATAGTAACAGTCCTGATCATTTGGACCTCCAGGCTTTCCGCTCTCTGAATGCTAAATTGTTCTCTTTTGTTATTTGGGGCAGGCTCAAGGACACAGACGGGTGTGTGCTCTTCTGTCCAGCAGATTAAAACTGTGGGAAATCGAACAGTTACAAAATGAACAGATCCATGAATGGCAGCAAAACATTTTAAGTCCCACATTTTCTCACAATCTTTATACTAGGATGAATTAGGCTTAGTTTCTAGGCCACCAGACAAAGGGAAAGAAACCTATTTAATCTCAATGGGATTAACCTGGTAAGTAAATGGTGCCATGCAGTGTAAGTAAGGGTAAAGGATGACTGAGAAGTTACAAGTTGAGCCCTTCAATTTGCTGCTAAATAGAGGGAACCTTTGGCATACTATATTGTCTGTTGGAAAATAGCTTTGGTGATCTCTTACTGTATATGCAAATAAACTATACGGATTGTTTGGATTTTTATGTGGAGAAATGGAAGCAACATATTAAGGTAGAGATTTTTAATTCCATTTCATCGCAGAATGTTGTTTCTGGTGTTCAGGATAAGGTTGAGTTTATCCTGAGCTTTAGATCAGATCACCAACACATCAAGCCTATTCCACTAGTTGGTCGGAAGTGGGTCGTAACTCTACCAGTTGCACCACCTGGGCGTAAACCCTTCTTTGAGCTATGCCTGGGACTATCTTCTTTTAAGATATGCACAGAAAATAATAGCAATCTATATTTTCAAAATGATGTGAGTCTCGTGTTCATATTTCAAAACCTCCGCAGGCTTTTCAAGTGGCCTGTGCATGAGTCAATAGCAAAATAATACACTTGATTTGTGCTACATTATAGCATGCTAAATGTGTCTGATTAGATATTAACAAACGAATAGATGTGCTGCCACCTCCACTTATTTTCCCAGCCAGAGATCAAATAACCAGATATACAGACGGAGATTCAGTGAAACAAAATCACGATTGATTATCAGAACTTCTGATAATCAATCAATGTGATTTTGTTTCACTGAATCTCCGTCGGGATATAGCCTAGGCTACTACGTGAGTGAAGAGCAAAATAATCAGTATTTTATGAATAATAATAATATGCCATTTAGCGGACGCTTTTATCCAAAGCGACTTACAGTCATGCGTGCATACATTTTTGTGTATGGGTGGTCCCGGGGATCGAACCCACTACCTTGGCGTTACAAGCGCCGTGCTCTACCAGCTGAGCTACAGAGGACCACCCAGATTTTATGCTAGTCTAGCGTAGGCTACATAACATGCTAGCAAAATGTTCTGATAACACTGTTAGACGAGCAAACTAGACAAAATATTATCATCATAAACACTCACCTCAATTTGGCTAACATTTTCCCAGCCTAATTGTAACCAAATATAAAAATTGAAATCCTGTCAAAACAAATTGATTGATCGGACATTGATTGATTTATCAAGATGTCCCCACGCTTGTCTCAAAGCAGAGCAATAACTCTGTCCCAATCATAACGGTGCTGAAATTATAGTTGACTACACGGATATTGCTTTAAAGTATTTAAAACGGTTGGATGACTTTGGGAGTTTCAATAAGCAGCGATATGATAAATGCCTTCAATGGCATTAGTCTACTTCATTCCAGTAGTTTCATCATTCAGTGATATTCATTCCCACAGTAATTCTTTATGGATCCATCCAGTTGTGGTTAAGAAAACGTGCATTCATAGTGGTGAGCTTTGCGAAGTGATGAGGCATCCCTCGCAAAGTTTAGAACTGCCACGAGGATGGTAACAGCCTAGTAACGGGCACTGCCTAGCAACCATCATAATGAAGCATAAAATCTCAGGAACGTGCATTGCGTAGCTATGCCCGACCTAGCATTTAATACCAACTTTTTTACACCCAACTGGTGCAACCGGCCCTCCAGATTATTCAGTGATGAAAACTGATGAGATTGTTTCATCGATGAGAGCTATGATATATTGTATTCTGTGGAGACAGTGTTGACCTACGTAGATGATAAGAGTCCAATACCGGACCAGATCCATCCTTACTGAAATGAACCAGCACCAGCTGTGCCTCCCTCTGTAAAGCCTGCACGACGACGTGCTCCACATGGCCTATTGAAATGCATAATGACATTAAAGCAACCAGGCCTCTCTGAAATATGGATAATACCCTTTGTACTCCTTTCCTGAGTCTTTTGCATGTTATAAAGATTAAGGAAATTATCATCCTGTCATTGACATTGGGTCACTCAGTGTTGACGCAAAATCTAATTTAACAGGCTGTATTTACACTGAACAAACAGACTAGGCTAATTTCAGCTCATATTAGGTCCTCTGTCTCTGTGCCATGGGTCGTACGCCTATAAGGTAGGTCCTTATGGCTCTATTGACACTCCCGTTAAGGCTGTTTGTGGTTTGATTGAGGGAGATGCAGGGCTACAGCCCTTCTAATGAAGGGAACTAACTGTCTCATCTGGACTCCCCATCGACCACTGACACTAATGGATGCTGATCGTAAACCCTTCTCTCCAGAGAGTTATTTGTAATTACCCGCATTTACCAAATTACTTTTGATTATGGTGCTGCACACAATTACTAACAGGGTACATTTCCATTTAAACAACAAACCCTGACTTTAAAAAAAGAACTGTCAAGAAATACATATGTGTATTTTGTATGTGTCAGAAAAAGAGGTCTGGGCTAGACAGAGATACATATGTCACATGTATCTCTGACCACGACAGGTTTTTGTTCTCAGACCATGACTCTCTCACACCTCGATGCACAAAACTGAAAGGTAATTATGTTTCCTCTCCCATCTTTGGAGGACGCATAGTTACCTTAACCAAGGAATTGAAGTGGGAAATAATGTTATCCTTTCTTTGAAGGATAGGCTACACAAACAGACCTACACTCCCACACGCACACGCACACACAAAAACACACACAGAAACAAACACAGATGCAGACATGCACACACAAACCAACACAGACACAGAAACAAACGAACATAAGTGAAAAGAAGAAGTGGATTCCTACAATTGAAAAAGAAATGACAGCTGACAATGAAAGGATGTTCGGTTGCCATGACGCGCCTAAGCAATCAATGCACCATACCATCAAATCAATCAAATCAAATGTTATTTGTTGTATTATGCGCCGAATACAACAGGTGCAGACTTTACCGTGAAATGCTTACGTATGAGCCCTTTCCCAACAATGCAGAGTTAAAAAGTAAGAAACATTTGCTAAATTAAAAAAGGAAATAGTAACATAATAAAATAACAAAAACAAGGCTATATACTAGCAGTATCAGTACCGAGTCAATGTGCAGGGGTACGAGGTAGAGGTCAATTAGGTAAAATGTACATGTAGGTAGGGTTAACAGTGACTAGGAAATCAGGATAGATAATAAACAGAGTAGCAGCAGCATATGTGAAGAGTGTGAAAGTGTGAGGTGAGGTGAGAATTTGACAGGGTGCAAATAACCACGAGCAGAGGACGCGAGTGAGCAACTCAATTTGGACTCCGGCTGGCCTCTTTAATTTCCTGTGTTAAAATATGAGATATGCCTGGGGAGTGGAGTACCTCTCAGTACCACTCCAGCTGAGTTACAGCTCAGCTACCTTAGGAAGAGAAATGGACACTGATAAATATTGAGGCAAAAGAGGACTGGAAGACTAAACTTATATGGACCATCAAAGTAGGCTATATCAGCACTACAATGTGCTTCAGAGTGATATAAGATTCGCCAGAAAATAATGATTGTGGGCGTTCATTAATTGAGACAAACGTGTTTGCCAATGTGGCTTTCCATTTCCCTCTCGCTGCCTCTGCACCTTTCCATAGCTGCGAAGAGAGCATCTGTTTTTCGGAGTGCTGCTGCTGCCCTCACCTACGCTTTACTGTTGAACAAAAAGGTGATGGGATGTGCCACACGGTTTATTTGTAATGTAAATAAATAGGTAAGGGAGGTGGAGTCAACATTCAAATGTACCAGAATAATGTGATAGACAGAAGAGAGAGAGAGAGAGAGTGCATTATCTGATCATATGGATTATGTTAAATGTTGTTATTGATGTTACCTGGCAACTGATCATTGATATGACCTTTGACTGTTGGCACACATCTGGCTGAAATTCTACCCTGAATGTAGATGTAATCTAGCAACATTCAGTGCAGTACATCGCATCTAGTGCAACAGTTATTCTATAGGTCTAGCTATTACTAAATCTACAATATCAGTGAGTGACAGGTGAGCCCAACTGGTTAGCACTGCTGTCAGTGAACCATGACAGATGGATGAGTCATTCTTCCAGGTTTCTTATAATAGAGAAGTACCTGTAGTGTCAGACCGCCCTGGCATTTGGGAAAACTTTACTTTAATATCCACACCTAATGGTCTCAAGGGCCCCTGTCCTAAAGATACCTGCTGTTCTACTGTATATAAGAACACGTCAGTTATACTGTATGACCACTCTATCCCATGCTGCCTGAAATGAAACCAGAAGGGATGATGGAGAGAGAGAGAGAGCGTGGGCACACTCTCCAACCCCACTGCTGAGTGGGCTTCAGTTTCGACGGCACGACTCTCATTTGGATAGGTGAGTAGAGAGAGGAAAAAGGCCTAGCTGCTGAAGAGAGCCCACACACAGAATACCCAGGTCCAGGCTTACCTTGAGGGGATGTTTCTGTATTGTCAGTACAGTGAGTACACTGGCTTTAGTGAAACAGACATAGTATCTCTCTCTGCTTTTAGGATTTGACTATAGAGGATTAATGAAGCATTGTCCAAATACATACAGTTGAAGTCGGAAGTTTACATACACTTAGGTTGGAGTCATTAAAACTTGTTTTTCAACCACTCCACACATTTCTTGTTAACAAACTATAGTTTTGGCAAGTTAGGACATCTACTTTGAGCATGACACAAGTAATTTTTCCAACAATTGTTTACAGACAGATTATTTCACTTATAATTCACTGTATCACAATTCCAGTGGGTCAGAAGTTTACATACACTAAGAAAATGATGTCATGGCTTTAGAAGCTTCTGATAGGCTAATTTACATAATTTAAGTCAATTGGAGGTGTACCTGTGGAAGTATTTCAAGGCCTACCTTCAAACTCAGTGCCTCTTTGCTTGACATCATGGGAAAATCAAAAGAAATCAGCCAAGACCTCAAAAAAAACATTGTAGACCTCCACAAGTCTGGTTCATCCTTGGGAGCAATTTCCAAACGCCTGAAGGTACCACGTTCATCTGTACAAACAATAGTACGCAAGTATAAACACCATGGGACCATGCAGCCGTCATACCGCTCAGGAAGGAGATGCATTCTGTCTCCTAGAGATGAACGTACTTTGGTGCGAAAAGTGCAAATCAATCCCAGAACAACAGCAAAAGACCTTGTGAAGATGCTGGAGGAAACAGGTACAAAAGTATCTATATCCACAGTAAAACGAGTCCTATATCGACATAACCTGAAAGGCCGCTCAGCAAGGAAGAAGCCACTGCTTCAAAACCGCCATAAAAAAGCCAGACAACGGTTTGCAACTGCACATGGGGACAAAGATGGTACTTTTTGGAGAAATGTCCTCTGGTCTGATGAAACAAAAATAGAACTGTTTGGCCATAATGACCATCGTTATGTTTGGAGGAAAAAGGGGGTAACTTGCAAGCCGAAGAACACCATCCCAACCGTGAAGCACGGGGGTGGCAGCATCATGCTGTGGGGGTGCTTTTCTGCAGGAGGGACTGGTGCACTTCACAAAATAAATGGCATCATGAGTAAGGAAAATTATGTGGATATATTGAAGCAACATCTCAAGACATCAGTCAGGAAGTTAAAGCTTGGTCGCAAATAGGTCTTCCAAATGGACAATGACCCCAAGCATACTTCCAAAGTTGTGGCAAAATGGCTTAAGGACAACAAAGTCAAGGTATTGGAGTGACCATCACAAAGCCCTGACCTCAATCCTATAGAAAATGTGTGGGCAGAACTGAAAAAGCGTGTGCGAGCAAGGAGGCCTACAAACCTGACTCAGTTACACCAGCTCTGTCAGGAGGAATGGGCCAAAATTATTGTGGGAAGCTTGTGGAAGGCTACCCGAAACGTTTGACACAAGTTAAACAATTTAAAGGCAATGCTACCAAATACTAATTGAGTGTATGTAAACTTCTGACCCACTGGGAATGTGATGAAAGAAATAAAAGCTGAAATAAATCATTCTTTCTACTATTATTCTGACATTTCACATTCTTAAAATAAAGTGGTGATCCTAACTGACCTAAAACAGGGAATAATTACTAGGATTAAATGTCAGGAATTGTATTTGGCTAAGGTGTATCCAAACTTCCGACTTCAACTGTATCTACCACCTCCAAGCTTTATAGAATACCAATTCTGTAGGTTTGGCTGGTTGAGAGCAGTTGAGGAAATATAAAAGACTTGGAACATGAAGCGTTGACCTAATTTTGAGACACAGTTTCATTCTTCAAACATAAATCAGTCATCATCTCGTTTCCCCTCTACAATGGGATCAATAAATTATGAATCAATCTATTTTAATAAGTTATTTCTCTTTATAGTGTTTTTCTGCAGGACTAGGAAGCTCTGGGTTGTTCTAGGAAAATGTCCCATAATGTGCCCAGGTAGGGAGCAGCTGTGGTTCAGCTCCTCATTAGAAAGCTTCAGGGATATTCTGCTGTATTACTCTGGCTCGGCAGAATTCCCTACTGCTATAGTTTGACCCTCAAACTCTCGCATCATGCATTACAAATCCCAGTTTCTTATTCTTTCAGCTGCCGTACAGTATACTTACAGTGCCTTCGGAAACTATTCAGACCCCTTGACTTTTTCCACATGTTGTTACGTTACAGCCTTATTCTAAAATGGATTTTAAAAAAGAAAAGAAAATCCTCAGCAATCTACACACAATACCCCATAATGACAAAGCGAAAACAGGTTTAGAGAATTTTTGCAAATGTATTTAAAATAAAAACAAAAATACCTAAGTATTCAGACCCTTTGCTATGAGACTCGAAATTAAGCTCAGATGCAACCTGTTTCAATTGATAATCCTTGATGTTTCTACAACTTTATTGGAGTCCACCTGTGGTAAATTCAATTGATTGGACATGATATGGAAAGGCACCAACCTGTCCATATAAGGTCCCACAGTTGGCAGTGAATGTCAGAGCAAAAACCAAGCCATGAGGTCGAAGGAATTGTCCGTAGAGCTCCGAGACAAGATTGTTTCGAGGCACAGATCTGGGGAAGGGTACCAAAACATTTATTCTGCAGCATTGAAGGTCCCCAAGAACACAGTGGCCTCCGTCATTCTTATATGGAAGAAGTTTGTAACCACCAAGACTCTTCCTAGAGCTGGCTGCCCGGCCAAATTGAGCAATCGGGGGAGAAGGGCCTTGGTCAGGGAGGTGACCAAGAACCTAGAGTTCCTCTGTGGAGATGGGAGAACTTTCCAGAAGGACAACCATCTCTGCAGTATTCCACCCATCAGGCCTTTATGTTAGAGTGGCCAGACGGAAGCCACTCCTCAGTAAAAGGCACATGACAGTCCGCTTGGAGTTTTCCAAAAGGCACCTAAAGACTCTCAGACCATGAGAAACAAGATTCTCTGGTCTGATGAAACTTAGATTGAACTCTTTGGCCTGAATGCCAAACGTCACATCTGGAGGAAACCTTGCACCATTCCTACGGTGAAGCATGGTGGTGGCAGCATCATACTGTGAGGATGTTTTTCAGCGGCAGGGGCTGGGAAACTAGTCAGGATCGAGGCAAAGATGAACGGAGCAAAGTACAGAGAGATCCTAGATGAAAACCTGCTCCAGAGCGCTCAGGACCTCAGACTGGGGCAAAGGTTCACCTTCCAACAGGACAATGACCCTAAGCACACAGCCAAGACAACGTAGGAGTGGCTTCGGGACAAGTCTCTGAATGTCCTTGAGTGACCCAGCCAGAGCCCGGACTTGAACCCGATCGAACATCTCTGGACCTGAAAATAGCTGTGCAGCAACGCTTCCCATCCAACCTGACAGAGCTTGAGAGGATCTGCAGAGAAGAATGGGAGAAACTCCCCAAATACAGGTGTGCCAAGCTTGTAGGGTCATACCCAAGAAGACTCAAGGCTGTAATCGCTGCAAAAGGTGCTTCAACAAAGTACTGAGGAAAGGGTCTGAATACTTATGTAAATGTGATATTTCAGTTTTTGCTTTGTCATTTTGGGGAATTGTGTGTAGATTGATGAGGGGGAGAAAAACGATATAATACATTTCAGAATATTATATCGTAACGTAACAACATGTGGAAAAAGTCAAGGGGTCTGAATACTTTCCGAATGCACTGTATACACCACTTGTAATGTACCTCTTTATTTAAAACTTGTGCCTGTGGTGTTCAGTAAAGTGTAGTGTCTCGCTGGTCATCTCTGCCACTGAAGAGGTTGTCACATAACAGTAAGTGTTGGACTCAATGGGAGGTTAAAGTGCTGCTGGGTCAGATCGCTGGCCTTCTTGCAGCACCCCAGGACGCTGAGAGGCCTGATGAGACTGAGTCTGGCACACGGAAGTCTGCCTCAGACAAAGTGGATGGTTTATTCATGGGCATGGATATGAGGGTGTGACAGGAAGATCATTGAAAAGGAAAAGGCACAGCGCTCGCTCACCATTAAAAACACACTTTTATTTAAGCAACTATTAAAAGCTTGACATTTCGGCCTTCATCAATGGCCTTCAATGGTGACAAGAAGAGACACTTTCTAATAGGAGAGGTGTGTTAGACCAAAATAATGGAGCCATGTTTTCGGGCTATGTGTTATGTTCTTCCATGAACTTTGTGGGAAATTGCTAGTCCTTTTGGTGATGGTCAGATTATCAGATTTGGTCTGCTCACAAAGTGGCTTATCCAGTCTGCTGCTTGTTCTGCTTCAACAGGTCATGGTAACTTGGCTGCAACTGGAAGGTAATGAGGTAGGCCTATTGAAAGATTCTGGTACGGCAGAGTGTAATTTATTTCTTACTGATTGGTTTGGAATAGTACAAGAGAGCTCAGAATGTTCTAATATGGAACATTGATTAGCAGCATGACCTTCTTATTGTCCCATATTTTGTACACACGTTTGCCTTATACAAGATCCTCTCAAAAACAAGATGACACATATGAAGGGACTTATCCTATCATAAAATTGGTGATTCCCCCCCCTACCTTGTCACATCCCAGATCTGTTTGGTCTTTCTTGCCAGCACCTATGGTCGTTGTCATTACGAAACCTTGCTGGTCCATGGGTGGAGATGCTATACAATGCCCTCTAGTGGATATAGTTTGAAAGACACAAAATGTCCTGAAGTGGCCCTGAAGTGTTAATTTGTAAAGTGACAATGGTCACCTGTGCTTTTAAGCCAGATATGCACAGTGCATTTAAAACGAGTAGGTTATAAGTACTTCAAGGCCTTATCTCTTTTTTCAGACTAAATGAGTCCATGTATAAATAAATGCTCAGGGCCAACAATGAGAGAGAGGGAGGCAGGGAGAGGGAGACATGGAGTGGGGTAGAAAGGGGAGGGAGAGAAATTATCTTTCATCAGGAGAACATAAGAGACTGGGAGCAGAACCCTTTGGTCTGCTGAAATTGGCCAAATAGAGATGAAAGTCTAGGCCAAAACGCACATGTATCATGTCTAGCTAACAAAAGAGGCAGTACAGAGAAACAGAATGGAGAGCCATCCTGCAGGACAGGCATCACTCCACCTTTCCTCACCATCTACTCTCATGTTTGATCATCTACACGTGTGTGTGTGTGTGTGTTGCATGTACTTATTCGGTAATTTAGCAATGTTGGTGGATTTTCTTTCAACCCGTAATACACTTCAACAAAGGGATTCATAACACGTGACATCTACCACCATGGTGTCTTAATGCCTTGTCGGTGTTCCAATCAGCCTGGTGGTGGGGGGAGTCTGCCTCCCCTGCACTGCCGCATCAACCTAAAGAGAAGTTAGCTCTGTACTGTACTAAAAGCAGAACTATACAGCCACTCACCTAAAACAGAACACTGTGTCTCTTCTTGATACACTTTTAGCTGATGAACAGCTAAAAGTGGCAAATGGCAGAATGTCAGTTCACAGACAGAGCCTGATGTGACTGAGGTCAGTGACACAACAAGAAATAATCAATCCATTTCCAAACCCCTCTGGCAGTAGGGCTTGAATGCACTGCACAGTACAGTCAGAGAGGGAGTCAGAGAGCTCAGACTGGTATTTATTATCACAGCAGTGGTCTAAGTGGTGCACTTGGCTCAATGCAGCCATCTCTCTGTGGTCAATGTGACTGCTAGCCTATCTCATGGTTTCTCACTTTAACCTCCTTCAAATTCAGTCGGGATTTCTCAAGAAGCCGGCAACTGAATATCTTGCAGCCCTGAGCTTTACACACTTAAACAGCTCTGACACTTCAGTTGAAGTAGCATAAGGTCTTTGTACCACATACTCATTAAACTTTCATGGCTTGCTATGCTATGGACACTACACATTACGAAGAGTTACTGTATTGCATGCTGACAATAGTATGTGACAGACCATCTATAATATACACTGAACAAAAATATAAATGCATGTAAAGTGTTGGTCCCATGTTTCATGAGCTGAAATAAAAGATCCCAGAAATGTTCCATACGCACAAAAAACATATTTCTCTCAAATTTTGTGCACACATTTGTTTACATCCCTGTTAGTGAGCATTCCTCCATTGCCAAGATCCACCTGACAGGTGTGGCATATCAAGAAGCTGATTAAACAGTATGATCATTACACAGGTGCACCTTATGCTGGGGACAATAAAAGGCCACTCTACAATGCCACAGATGTTTTGAGGGAGTGTGCAATTGGCATGCTGACTGCAGGAATGTCCTCCAGAGCTGTTGCCAGAGAATTGAATGTTCATTTCTCTACCAATGTCGTTTTACAGAATTTGGCAGTCCAACCAGCTGCACAACCACCAGACCATGTGTAACCACACCAGCCCAGGATGTCCACAGTTGGCTTCTTCACCGGCGGGATCGTCTGAGACCAGCCACCCAGACAGCTGATGAAACTGTGGGTTTGCACAACCGAAGAATTTCTGCACAAACTGTCAGAAACCGTCTCAGGGAAGCTCATCTGTGTGCTCATTGTCCTCACCAGGGTATTGATCAGACTGCAGTTCAGCGTCGTAACCGATTTCTTCAGTGGGCAAATGCTCACCTTCGATGGCCACTGGCACGCTGAAGAAGGGTGCTCTTCACGGATGAATCCCAGTTTCAACTGTACCAGGTAGATGGCAGACAGTGTGTATGGCGTCGTGTGGGCGAGCGGTTTGCTGATGTCAACATTGTGAACAGAGTGCCCCATGGTGGCGGTGGGGTTATGGTATGGGCAGGCATAACCTATGGACAACGAACACAATTGCATTTTATCGATGGCAATTTGAATGTGCAGATACCGTGACGAGATCCTGAGGCCCATTGTCGTGCTATTCATCCGCCGCCATCACCTCCTGTTTCAGCACGATAATACACAGTCCCATGTCGCAAGGATCTGTATACAATTCCTGGAAGCTGAAAATATCCCAGTTATTCCATGGCCTGCATACTCACCAGACATGTCACCCATTGAGCATGTTTGGGATGCTCTGGATCGACGTGTATGACAGCGTGTTCCAGTTCCCGCCAATATCCAGCTACTTCGCACAGCCATTGAAGTGGAATGGGACAACATTCCACAGACCACAACAGCCTGATCAACTCTATGTGAAGGAGATTAATGAGGCAAATGGTGGTTACACTAGATACTGACTGGTTTTCTGATCAATGCCCCTACCTTTTTTTAAGGTATCTGTGACCAACAGATGCATATCTGTATTCCCAGTCATGTGAAATCCATAGATTAGGGCCTAATGAATTCATTTCAATTAATTGATTTCCTTGTATGAACTTTAACTCAGTAAAATCTTTGAAATTGTTGCATGTTACGTTTTATATTTTTGTTCAGTGTAGCTATACCCCCAATCGTTCAAAACCTAGAGCCAAACTACTCTGTTTGTCTCAACCGCTTTAGCGGACATTGGATGTTACTCACGTAACCACGGTTCTATGACCTAAGCGGCACATTCACTTGACTACATAAAACAAATATATTTAAAAAATCCACCGCAGGCTGCTGTTAATCTGCTGGCGGGACGGATCCAGCCCGGTGGGTGTATTTTGCCCAGGCCTGCTCTATATGATGATAAGGGACAGGGACAGCCTGATGCCCTAACTCGGATCTCAACTGAAGAGATAAGAGACCAGATGTCTGTCTTAGCTTTTTCTCTTTCTATATTCTGCAAATCCTCTCGGCCTATCTGTCTCTCGCTCACATTTCCTCTTTCTAGTTCTGACTTTCTGTTTGTCTGTCTGTCTGACCATCTCGTCCTCACATTCTCTAACTCACGCTGTCTTTTACAAACACTTTTCACATAGAAGGTAGTGCAGCAGCCCAGTCTGCTCTGCTCTTTGTGTTTCTGCTCACACAGCACTACACCATCAGCCAGGAATGCAAGCTAGGCTGGGAAACAAACTGAGATATCTCTCCTCAATCCTCTCACTTCCAACTGTTTATTGTTGTAATACGTGTGCCAAGCAATAAGTGAAATTCAACTAAACTTGTCTGCCCATTAGCTTTTACAATTACGATACTGTCCAATCCGTGAACAACACTGAGATCAAAGGTCTAGGCATACTGTACCTCAATAGATATGACAGGTACTGTAGGATTCAAGGCCTTCATTTTTAGTGCTACATGCTGTATAATGTTTCTCATTGCCCTCCCCATCAACTATCAAAGATAAACATTGGGGGTAGGGGGAATCTCCTCCAGCTGTCTAAGAATAGCCAGCAACTCAATCAGTTTGGTCATGTTTTATTTTTAGCCAGTTTTTGGCATTCTTTCTCTCTGTCTCTCTCTCTCTCTCTTTTCCCCCCTCTCTCAATGTCTCACACTCACTGGGTTATTTCGCAAGCCATGAGGAAGTTATGAAACAGGAAGTGAGCAGAAGTGGTCGGGGGACGGGGGGAGAGAAAAATAAGATCGTCCTGAGAGACAGACCGACATCAGCACAGTTGTCAGTTGGACTGGAGCTCTGTAGCTCATGGCCAGGTTTGTGTTGGGGACTGACAGGCTGACACAGGAATGCTAGACAGGACACGGAAGACTGCTCTTTGGTGAGCCACCACAAAGGAAGGCAGAGAGGGGAGAAAGGACTGGAGATGTGGGGTCACCGGGGGAAGTGGGACGTCCCTCCAACCCCTTCGCTTGCCCCCACTCACAGGTAGTGGTGTGTGCTCCTTACTTTCCTTGGTACTTTGGTCACAAACCACTAATGGTCAGAATGTGGTGTGAAACCTAGACTATGGGAACATTTCTGTATATTCTTGGTTTGATTTGTTCAGTGGGACTTTCGGTTTAGTATGTCTAAGAGTATACTCAGTAAAGTTTTACTTGAGTTATAGATGCTGAAAACTAAGATGGCTTGTGTATGGGTATGGGTGTTGGAGATAATATTTATTTTCTATGTTTTGACAGAAAAGGAAGTTGAGGCTGTGTCGAACTTAGAAATTGAGTTTTGGCGTGTCCACTTATAAAGAGCTTGGCCATCGTCCAGTATGGAATTAATTTATGACATAAAACAGGGCTGTATAACGTTTCAGAAAGTTGTCCATTAGCCAGAGAATTTGACTGGGATGAACCGGGTGAAGACTAAATGTCATGCGATGCTGAAGTTGTGCTGTTTTGGGATGATGCTGCTTCTATGACAGTGGGCAATAGTCAAGGCCTGGATATTTGTCTTGTTCTGGAAAAATGTGCCGTTTTTAGTTCTCATTTCTGCAACATCTGATATGTGCAACATCTGACTTCTGCTAATTTAAATTGGTTGCACAAATCTCCATAAAGAAAAGCTGTATATCATTTTTGGTATATTATCCCCATTTATCTTAAGACTTTTCACTCATCTTACAATGTACCTACATTATATTTACTTAGTAGAAGAGTGTGGGTCATTGATTCACCCCTGGGATAAAATGTAACTCAGTTGCACAACATACCCATGGGGTGGCGCCCTAAACCTCTGCTTGTTTTTTTTACTGGATCTCCATCTGCTTATCCGTCTGTCTCACTGTCTGGGTTTCTGTTTGGTCATGGAGTCATCCATCATCCGTTTTATAACTGCTGTTCTTTTCACTGTATGTCCTTCTGGCTCATTGATTGTGTTACTTTACTAGAGGCAATATAGAGGAAATTCAATATTTTATACAGTAGCCTATAGTGTGAAGCTTTCTCTGTCTATTCTTGGAATAGAAGTTCCTATTCTCTTTGAGCTGTTGTGTATCCTCTACTTATGACAGTTGAAACCATGCAGTGTGTTGCTGTTTGGATACTTCCCCCACATGTAACACAACTGAGGGGTATACTACAAAGCAGGATCAATGAGTTAGCCAGCTAACTTTGATAACCAACCAGAAATAACTACTACTACTACAAAAAATAAGCTAAACATATATATGTAGTTTTGGTTGTTGAGTCGATTAGACCATGCTCATTTCAAGCTTGTCATTCTTGAAAATAAAAAGTTATTTCCAAATATTTAGGCAAGTTAGGTAATTTATCCTGCTTTGTAGTATACCCCTCTGATGGAAAGAAATAGGACCAAAACAAAAGCGAATGGAAGAATAGCAGGAAGCACCTTGCCGTTCGCGGTTCAGTCGTAAAGTGAGTATCACACCCCCGCTGGTGACATCACTTCCTTCCTGTCAAGGTAGTAGAAAGTGACAACAGGACAGAGAGAGGGGCCATGCTGCTGCTAGTGCCCTAAGCTGCCCAGGAATGTGGAATGTTCAGGTAGACCTAAAATAAAGTCCTGCGAATACCATCATGCTTATCTATTTACTTGTTGACAGATCAGCCATTTTGCTGTCTGCGGACTCTGCACTCCTTGTATTTACTGTATGGCCACAATGTTGTAGCCATGCGGTGGCCTGATGACTGTTTCAAGTGGGATGTGCTGATTTTATTCAATCTGTACAGTAAAGGTTGTCTGCTCAGTGCTCAGTATGAGGCCTTCTACCTCAACCCCACAGGTCCTGGGGCTCCCCAATAATCTGTCTGCTTCTCTACATTCCTCTGTTCCTCCTCACCTGTGGAGTCCTGTCCCAGTCTACCTCTACCTCTCTACTCTGCCAATGCTCCCCCTCTCCTGGGATATACCAGCCTCAGCATGAATTGCAGCTCTGTTTGGCCGCCAGCTTGTAGTCCTAAAAAACTGAAATTAGTTAGCATTTTCTACCTCTGGTTCGTTGGCCATTCCTATGGGGGAAATTAATGGGGTTTTGGGATAAACACTGAAAATAAGGTCTGAGGTTAACACAGGGTTAGAAGATCTTATATGTTTTGTTCTATGAGATAATATCAGTCAGTTAACATGACCTTTATGAATTATGAAGCCTTTATGTGCTTTCTGTGCTTGTTTTGATTACATAAATGCTTCACAATTCACAAAAAGTTACATTAGCTGATGAAGATTCTCATAGAACAAAACATATAAGATTTCTTAAGCCTGTGTTTAACACAGACCTTATTTTCTGCGTTTATCCCAAAACCCCCCCAAAAATCACATTCATTTCTCCATAGGCTTTGGCCAATGAGCCATGACGAAGTTAGCCTCCGTTAGTACCTACAAAAACACGCCATTACTATTGGTCTCTATGGTCAGCTAATCTAATGACCAACCAACCACATCTACTGAGATCCCAATCACAGAAACTTCTATAATCTAAAGGACTGCTGTCTCGTAGTTTGATAACATGTTCCCAGTGATCGTCATCATACCTCACAATCTGAATTTTTGGGATGGAAAGCTCAAATATATCAATATATCATAAAATATTGACCAACTACTAAATATTGATGAGATATTGACCTACAGTGATGTTTGTTGTAAAGAGACTGCAACACGGACAGACGACTGGCTGTTTGAACCACAGGGGATGAAAGGTCTCTGCTCCACAGAAACAGCCCACCACCATAATGTAATTGGGGCGTGACGTGGCCCCAGATAGCAAGGCAGTCCAGAGCCATCATTATTCACTGATTAATAGAGAGAGACCATTTCCAGCTCCCCATATCCTGGACCTAACGCTTCCTAATTGATCCTATTAACTGCAGTGTGGTCCATTGGGCTGAGACTGTGCCTGGTGTGGCCAGTGCTGGGGGGCTGCAAAGCGGGGAGGGGACGATCAGAGCCCCCTAAGCCTGGACCTGCTGCTACTCACTAGTCAGTGAGGTTCCTCTTCTCTAGCTCTCAATGGTGTGACTCCCATTGACACAAAACTCTCAATTGCACATGTAGGAATATATGAGTAATAGTAACATCCACCATTGTCTTGCTTGGTAGCCTATGTCTGGCTTAGTAACGTGGTAGTTTCTTGAGGGTCTTGTAGGAATCTTGTCTTTCCTCACTGTTGTTTTGTGACTAATAGGTAGTCTGGTGGACTAACTGGAGCCCTGGCTGTGTGACGCTCCCATCTCTCTTCCTCCTTGTGGCATGATGCATTATTGGTGCAGAGGGCGCTCTAAAACCTGGTGATTGATTCGCTTGATTAGAGAGGAGAGCAGGGAGAGGAGCTCATTGGTGTGTGATGTGGCATTTGGTGTGGATTTGATCCCCAAGAATGAAGCTGCACGCACACATTCTAGAGATGTTGAGTCTGTTGAAAACCCTATTTTTACATGGTTTATTTGAAAGATATTCCCACCAAGGACAAATAAATGAATAAACAGGTTCTGGGGAGGTCCTATTATCGGGCCAGCAGACACAGAGGAGGCTGTTGCAGGGATCCTCTGATAGCATCAGTCCAGGGTCTCCTTTGCCTGGTCATTTGTTGACTCATATCCCTAAATGATGGTGGGTGGACACTTTCCTCTGATTATCTCAATTTGGTGCTAATGTAATAGAGGCGGAAAATCACTATTTGTGTGTAAGACAGACAGTGAGAGAGAGGCTGTGTTACTTTTGACCGTATATAGAGAGAAAGAGATGGAGAAAGAGAGGACTCCCAGCTGAGGTTGTTACTTCATAGATGCCACAGTTGACATTTTCTGTTGAGACAGAGTAAAGGTTGTGCAATAACCGTTATCAGCTGACTCAGGGCTGGATGAACCCAGCAGTGTTGCCGCATTGCACTCTATAGTGTGCGTTTAAGCTCTACCAAGTGGATGGCGTGGGCTTTCTACCCGTCTTTATGTAATGTTTGAGTAGGCTGGGAACTGAACATGCTGCAGAGCTTGGTGCCAAAGCTGGAAACTCTTATCCATACAGAGAAATAGTGGGCAATCGACTGGATCAACAAATGGAATGTAAACCACACACCCACACCCCATCCATCTAGATTCTCTCCACATCTGTCTGACTGTCTCTGATATGCCCCCCACTCCTGTCTGTTTATCTGGGGACAAAGGGCAATTCTATGGGACAGTCCCTCAGAGCCAGACCCTGGTATCACTGTGCTGACTCCGCTAATTGCATGTGGCTTTTCTATCTCATTAACACACACATGAACACCCAGGGAAAAACACTGCATAGGCTGGATTTTTACGAGTGAGGCGGAGCAATTTGGCGGCTGAGCGAGAACAAGCAGGCTGGCTGTGTCAGTGGGAAGTCTCTAGTACAGCACTCACACTTCCACACTGACAGGCAGGCAGGCAAGCAGGCACAGGGAGTTTGCCGTACTCCCACACAACACAGGGCTTATGGAGGAGTGTTCTGGGCTCTCCTTCTCCTCCCCCTCCTTCTCCCTGTCTCTCATGTATTTCTAATGAACCACCAGTGGATGGCCATGCATCTGCTTCCCACCTCAGGCCAATCTGTTCAGAGAGAGAGAGAGGAGGAGGGAAGATGTGTGTAGAGGAGTAAGAGAGAGAGAGCGAGAGAGAGAGCTTTCTGAGAGACAGCTGCTAAACATATAGCGAGTGGGGAGTACAAGCTACACACTGAAAGACAGGAAAAACAGGCAGGCAGCTGAATAGGCACCTATGCTTGGGGTCCTATGAGTGCCTCTTCTGGATTTGACACTTCCTGGACTGTTGCAGTCCTGAGAGAGGGAGCCGCCTGAGCTGTGTGAGTGCATAATTGAGCGTGAGCAGCAGGGAGAGCAGTACGGACAGCAGAGGATCAGGGAAACGGGAGACGGAGGTTCTCAAAGGAGGGGGGAAGTGAAGTGAGAGAAGGAGGAGAGGAGAGGGGAGGAATTAAGGAATTAAGGAAACAACAACCGACTACAAGCTCCTAAGAAACAACCTCTGCTTGAAGCTAATGGATCAAGGACTCTGGGATTGAAATCTGCAGCAGGACTTAACTTCCTGAGGAAGTGTGCTGGTGGAACTTGAGGAAAAGAGGAGGGGAGCAACAGAGGGGAGAGACAAAGAGGAATGCAGGACATAGCTGAAAGGATTACCTCTCCCGCCAGGCAGAATGGGAAGCTTACTCCTCATGGAGGCTAATCAGGACCTGGGAGCCTGAGCATCTCTCTCTGGCTTTTCTCTTCTCTGTTATCTTGTTTGGTCTAAGGAGGGTGGGAGGGGCTGAGTCAAGCCCGGTAGAGCTCCGGTAGACTGTTTACTCTTTCAAATGGGTATTTACTAGTGAGGATTCCGTTTGTTGTTGTTGCCATTTTTGCTGCGGCTACAGCCATGAGGACTTTGTGACTCCTGGAGCACTTTAAGCCCCTACTCTGGAGGAGACCTGCGTTAGTGGCTGACGGAGAGACTGCCATGGAGCAACAGTGTGACCAGAGGGCAGGGCCTGGGCTGGTGGGGGCAGACTCAAACCCGGGCTCCCTGAGGGAAGGGGAGAATGCAATCATGACCACCTCTGCCTCCTCTTCAAACTCAGACCTGCCCTCCGCCCTCTTACCTGACGGGGAGCACCCGGACACGGGTCGAAGGCAAAGCAAACCGTTCACTGGCCTCAAACTGTTTGGCAGGAGGTAAGACACAGACCAACCTCTCACTAAGCCACTGAAGTGCATTGATCACAATACTGTGGTGGCTGTAAATGTTCTGTGCTCGATTTGATTCCTGGATGCTTAGTAGCAGCAGCAACAGGTGTGAGTTTCCAGCACATGCCAATAATGACTGGGCTACTGTATGGGGGATTGGTCTATGTCTCCAGAACAGAGCCTTTATGTCTATACAGGACAGCCTGGTCTGCTTTTGGTCTGACCTTGATGTACAGTCCACAGACTAATCAAAGACTAGTTTGTCGTTTCCAACTATTGCATACCCTGTCGCTGAGTGTTGCACCGTAACACCATGGCATAAATTAAGCTCTCATGTTTAAATAAACAGTATTACTAGTCGGTGAAACACTACTTGGGTAGGTACAGCATGGGATGCACTTTGCCAGAACTAGCTTCGAAGGAGTGAGGACATGTAGGAGGCAAAGACTGCAGAGATTGGCAGTAAAAACAGTCAAGGGTTGATTTAGTAAGAGTGAGTGAGTGTTTCCATGGCCAGTGGAATAGTCAAGTTTGATTAGGAAACTCTGATCATCTCCTCCTGCTCTCTGAGAGGGCGTAAGACTCATTATCAACAAAACAACATAACGGTCACACGGTGGTGTCACAGTGTGGTGTCACAATATGTCCCCATGGTCATGACACACCGAGAGACAACGCCAACGTCAAATCCCAGCTTCACCTGCCAGTCTAGGTGACCTTGCACCAGATAGTGCAGTGATTCAGTGACAACATTCATCCTATTGTCATAATACCATTTTACTGCTACTCTGTCATGCACATCTAGCTCTGGTATGCTGTCCACTGTTTTTTGTAATTATTTTCCCTAATAGTGTGGAGATAATTGCCAGATTTGCTCTATCTTTTCTGCTTGTAACCCACAGGTGGCTAGGGCCAGTGAGACTTCGAGGCCTTGCACCCTCCAAGCAGAACAAGACGGGAATGTTACATGTCTCTCTCACCGAGAGGTTATTTTTAAACCTAATTAGCTGCTCTTTTTCCCTCCTGCCTTCCCTGAAAGCCTTCAAAGCACAAACACAAGATGAAAATATGAAGGATTTCCAGAGATGAAGTTTGTGCTAATCTGAGCCAGGGTGCTGAGACCCGTGTGTTGTTCCGCTGTGACCTGGGTCCACAGACTGTTGGCTGGTGATTACAGAGGGAGATGTGACTCAGATCAATCAGTCACAATGGCACTTACCACTGCACCATCTTTGCTAACTGAGTCACCGCTGAGTTCATCTTAGTGCTCATACTTAGTACACACAATATTTTATTTGAAGCAAATTAAATGATGAGAAACAACAAGAATGAACAGCATGATACTGTATCACTGTTTGCAAATGAACAGAGGAGTCTTTGATTATGTGTTGTTGGTGGATGTTAATCTAAGATGAGCCTTTGTATTGAGATAGGGTTTGAGGGCTGAGATAACGGTCATGTCAGCCATGCTGTCCTAACTGATTTAAGATGAATGTCGGAAGTGAAGGCAGCACTGACACAAGAAGTGCCTGGCAATGATGTCATTAAAACGAGACACATGACATGCCTCCCCACTGCTGAGAGCACTTACAGTACTCCTGATGTTATGGTACATTAACTAATGAGCTATTATATACAGTGGGGAAAAAAAGTATTTAGTCAGCCACCAATTGTGCAAGTTCTCCCACTTACAAAGATGAGAGAGGCCTGTAATTTTCATCATAGGTACACGTCAACTATGACAGACAAAATGAGAAAATAAAATCCAGAAAATCACATTGTAGGATTTTTAATGAATTTATTTGCAAATTATGGTGGAAAATAAGTATTTGGTCAATAACAAAAGTTTCTCAATACTTTGTTATATACCCTTTGTTGGCAATGACACAGGTCAAACGTTTTCTGTAAGTCTTCACAAGGTTTTCACACACTGTTGCTGGTATTTTGGCCCATTCCTCCATGCAGATCTCCTCTAGAGCAGTGATGTTTTGGGGCTGTCGCTGGGCAACACAGACTTTCAACTTCCTCCAAAGATTTTCTATGGGGTTGAGATCTGGAGACTGGCTAGGCCACTCCAGGACCTTGAAATGCTTCTTACGAAGCCACTCCTTCGTTGCCCGGGCGGTGTGTTTGGGATCATTGTCATGCTGAAAGACCCAGCCACGTTTCATCTTCAATGCCCTTGCTGATGGAAGGAGGTTTTCACTCAAAATCTCACGATACATGGCCCCATTCATTCTTTCCTTTACACGGATCAGTCGTCCTGGTCCCTTTGCAGAAAAACAGCCCCAAAGCATGATGTTTCCACCCCCATGCTTCACAGTAGGTATGGTGTTCTTTGGATGCAACTCAGCATTCTTTGTCCTCCAAACACGACGAGTTGAGTTTTTACCCAAAAATTCTATTTTGGTTTCATCTGACATTCTCCCAATCCTCTTCTGGATCATCCAAATGCACTCTAGCAAACTTCAGACGGGCCTGGACATGTACTGGCTTAAGCAGGGGGACACGTCTGGCACTGCAGGATTTGAGTCCCTGGCAGCGTAGTGTGTTACTGATGGTAGGCTTTGTTACTTTGGTCCCAGCTCTCTGCAGGTCATTCACTAGGTCCCCCGTGTGGTTCTGGGATTTTTGCTCACCGTTCTTGTGATCATTTTGACCCCACGGGGTGAGATCTTGCGTGGAGCCCCAGATCGAGGGAGATTATCAGTGGTCTTGTATGTCTTCCATTTCCTAATAATTGCTCCCACAGTTGATTTCTTCAAACCAAGCTGCTTACCTATTGCAGATTCAGTCTTCCCAGCCTGGTGCAGGTCTACAATTTTGTTTCTGGTGTCCTTTGACAGCTCTTTGGTCTTGGCCATAGTGGAGTTTGGAGTGTGACTGTTTGAGGTTGTGGACAGGTGTCTTTTATACTGATAACAAGTTCAAACAGGTGCCATTAATACAGGTAACGAGTGGAGGACAGAGGAGCCTCTTAAAGAAGAAGTTACAAGAAGTTACAGGTCTGTGAGAGTCAGAAATCTTGCTTGTTTGTAGGTGACCAAATACTTATTTTCCACCATCATTTGCAAATAAATTCATTAAAAATCCTACAATGTGATTTTCTGGATTTTTTTTCCTCCATTTGTCTGTGATAGTTGACGTGTACCTATGATGAAAATTACAGGCCTCTCTCATCTTTTTAAGTGGGAGAACATGCACAATTGGTGGCTGACTAAATACTTTTTTCCCCCACTGTACTATCCTAGTTAATTTAGGTAATCAAATGTTAAAGAAATACAAGACTCAATTAAAGAGCCCAGTTTAGTGCGTTGATATGCCCAAATATGGACATATTCAATCGTATCAGAGTACATCTTTGCTTGCAGCAGCGTGCAAAGCAATGTTCTGAAAACGAATGACCTTCATCCTGATCAGAGTGCTTTAAAACATTTTCTTGTGCTCTACCTTTGCGAGATACCATTGCTGAGCGCAACAGACAATGAGTAGGAATTATATTTTAGTCCTCTTTCTGTGTTTCTCCCTCTCTCTCTCTCTCTGGCTGTGTTTGTTTGTTTTCCTGTTGTCATGTTTAAGTGTGTTTATCTCTGTGGCCCCGAGTAAACACATGCTGCCTCTTGGCTGTGATGGCGCAAAACAGAGAGCAGCCGTCGGTGGTCCCCCGCCTCTTTAACTCAGTGGAATTTTAATGAGCTAGAGCTGGAGGGGCTGGCTGCATCAGACCTCTTAGCCATTAATGTCCCCCCCCTCCCATTCTCCCTCTCCTCTCAAGGAGAAATCTCTCCGTGATGTCGACAGACACTAAGGCCCATTGATTTCTAACAAGGTGCTATGGTGTCAGAAACTGGATTATTTATTTGTCCTTCCTGAAGCAACAGGAAGTGCAACATCAGTAGCTCATGTGTCTACTGTAATTGAACTGAACCGAGGTAATTCGTTCATTTGGGAAATGGGTTTGGGTTATGTGTCAGAACTTGGCTGCCTGGGTTAGGGCCTACTACAGGTCACAAGTCAGGACCTTTTACAACCTTTCACCCTTACAATTCCCAACACATGGTTTGCTGCTTTGCTAGAGAGAGGGCCCAACTCTCAGAAGGAATGATCATGGAAAGGAGAGAGGAGGAGAAGAGACAAAAAAATTAATAGAAGAACATTTTATAAAAAGGCTATTTTAGTTCCGCTTCAGCCTCTGATAAGGAGTCACTGATTATGTGTTATAGGACAGTATCCATATAGTTTGTGGAAGCAGGCGAGTGAGAACAGAGTGAGACCACTTCTTTCCTTTATTAAACAGTACTGACATTTGTTGACATGGATTTCCAAGTCATAAGGATGTGGAGATAGTAAATGAAGGAAAAGAAGAACGGAGAAGGGTTATAAGACTGTAACTATAGCCCACATGATCTCCAGTTCAGTCTTCTTACAGAGCTGACATACTTAGTCTTAGCCTGGTGGGAAATAGCCAAAAAAGTCTAGCAATCATAGTGGCAAACGGTACTGTGATATGCTTTCATGGGATTCACAATAGATCAAATAATGATATAATCAGATCCACAAATAGAGACACATTAACTCTATTGGGGGCTTATTCACGTGTCTTACTTGCTCTTGCTCGCTATTTGAGTTACATGTTGTCTGGACATTCTAAACATGCATCCATGCATCTTAAAAATCTACTGCCAAGGAACACACTTAAAGTAGCTCATTAACACCGCTCATGATATTGTGTAGTGTGGAGATGGGCTTAGATGGATTTAAGGGATAGCCCATGTGTTTGCGGAATGATCTCTGGAGAGCATAGCAGGAGTTTAATGTGTCAAGCATGAGGAATATGTTAAACAGGCCATTTGAAATCGGAATAATTGATTGCTGTCAGATCGTTAGGGCTTATCAGCAGGTTTACACTGTCTTCCTCCTTCAACTGCAGACTGAATGTAGTTCTAACCACTGACCCTGTTGTCAGGGATCGTATCGAGACATGCTGTGAGGACAATGCTCGTAGTGAAATTGTGTGTCAGTGGGTTATGCAATAAAGAGATCGACTTCATCCAGTTACACTGGAGGAGTCCTTAAGCATGGTTTTAAAGGGTCCTTCTAGTTATACGTTATGTTTAGAATGATTAGCTATTAGGGCTGGGAATTGCCAGGGACCTCACGATATGATATGTGTTGTGATTCTCACGATTCTATACAGTGAGGGAAAAAAGTTTTTGATCCCCTGCTGATTTTGTATGTTTGTCCACTGACAAAGACATGATCAGTCTATAATTTTAATGGTAGGTTTATTTGAACAGTGAGAGACAGAATAACAACAAAACAATCCAGAAAAACGCATGTCAAAACTGTTATAAATTGATTTGCATTTTAATGAGGGAAATAAGTATTTGACCCCTCTGCAAAACATGACTTAGTACTTGGTGGCAAAACCCTTGTTGGCAATCACAGAGGTCAGACGTTTCTTGTAGTTGGCCACCAGGTTTGCACACATCTCAGGAGGGATTTTGTCCCACTCCTCTTTGTAGATCTTCTCCAAGTCATTAAGGTTTCGAGCCTGACGTTTGGCAACTCGAACCTTCAGCTCCCTCCACAGATTTTCTATGGGATTAAGGTCTGGAGACTGGCTAGGCCACTCCAGGACCTTAATGTGCTTTTTCTTGAGCCACTCCTTTGTTGCCTTGGCCGTGTGTTTTGGGTCATTGTCATGCTGGAATACCAATCCACGACCCATTTTCAATGCCCTGGCTGAGGGAAGGAGGTTCTCTCCCAAGATTTGACGGTACATGGCCCCATCCATTGTCCCTTTGATGCGGTGAAGTTGTCATGTCCCCTTAGCATAAAAACACCCCCAAAGCATAACGTTTCCACCTCCATGTTTGACGGTGGGGATGGTGTTCTTGGGGTCATAGGCAGCATTCCTCCTCCTCCAAACACGGCGAGTTGAGTTGATGCCAAAGAGCTCGATTTTGGTCTCATCTGACCACAACACTTTCACCCAGTTCTCCTCTGAATCATTCAGATGTTCATTGGCAAACTTCAGACGGGCCTGTATATGTGCTTTCTTGAGCAGGGGGACCTTGCGGGTGCTGCAGGATTTCAGTCCTTCACGGCGTAGTGTGTTACCAATTGTTTTCTTGGTGACTATGGTACCAGCTGCCTTGAGATCATTGACAAGATCATCCCGTGTAGTTCTGGGCTGATTCCTCACCGTTCTCATGATCATTGCAACTCCACGAGGTGAGATCTTGCATGGAGCCCCAGGCTGAGGGAGATTGACAGTTCTTTTGTGTTTCTTCCATTTGCAAATAATCGCACCAACTGTTGTCACCTTCTCACCAAGCTGCTTGGCGATGGTCTTGTAGCCCATTCCAGCCTTGTGTAGGTCTACAATCTTGTCCCTGACATCCTTGGAGAGATCTTTGGTCTTGGCCATGGTGGAGAGTTTGGAATCTGATTGATTGATTGCTTCTGTGGACAGGTGTCTTTTATACAGGTAACAAGCTGAGATTAGGAGCACTCCCTTTAAGAGTGTGCTCCTAATCTCAGCTCGTTACCTGTATAAAAGACACCTGGGAGCCAGAAATCTTTCTGATTGAGAGAGGGTCAAATACTTATTTACCTCATTAAAATGCAAATCAATTTATAACATTTTTGACATGCATTTTTCTGGATTTTTTTGTTGTTATTCTGTCTCTCACTGTTCAAATAAACCTACCATTAAAATTATAGACTGATCATTTCTTTGTCAGTGGGCAAACGTACAAAATCAGCAGGGGATCAAATACTTTTTTCCCTCAGTATTGCGATTCGATACTGCAATTTTATTGCGATTATTGCTGCAATTTTACTGCAATATTGCTCACTATATGTCTGCTGCAGAGAGACAAGAGAGAGCATTAGAAGTTTTGATCAGTCAAGGAAATAAGAGTGCAGAAAACATGTTGCCTCACTATTTAAAAATACCAGAGTTTTTGCGCTGGTACAGCCGACTAGCACTAGCTAACGCTACCTACAGTAGCAAAACAAAACAAAAAAATAGATACTTGAAGTCAGATATCGATATACACTGAACAAAAATATATAAACGCAACATGTAAAGTGTTGGTCCCATGTTTCATGAGCCAAAATGAAAGATCCCAGAAATGTTCCATATGCACAAAAAGCTTATTTCTCTCAAAGTTTGTCCACAACTTTGTTTACATCCCAATTAGTGAGCATTTCTCCTTCGATGGCCACTGGCACGCTGGTGAATTGTGCTCTTCACAGATGAATCTCGGTTTCAACTGTACGAGGCGGCTGGCAGACAGCATGTTTGGCGTCGTGTGGGCAAGCGGTTTTCTGATGTCAACGTTGTGAACAGAGTGCCCCATGGTGGTGGTGGGGTTATGGTATGGGCAGGTATAAGCTACAGACAACAAACACAATTGCATTTTATTGATGGCAATTTGAATGCACAGAGCTCCAGTTGAAGTTGGAAGTTTACGTACACCTTAGCCAAATACATTTAAACTCAGTTTTTCACAATTCCTGACATTTAATCCTAGTAAGAATTCCCTGTCTTAGGTCAGTTAGGATCACTACTTTATTTTAAGAATGTGAAATGTCAGAATAATAGTAGAGAGAATAATTTATTTAAGCTTTTATTTCTTTCATCACATTCCCAGTGGGTCAGAAGTTTACATACACTCAATTAGTATTTGGTAGCATTGCCTTTAAATTGTTTAACTTGGGTCAAACGTTTCGGGTAGCCTTCCACAAGCTTCCGACAATAAGTTGGGTGAATTTTGGCCCATTCTTCCTGACAGAGCTGGTGTAACTGATTCAGGTTTGTAGGCCTCCTTGCTCGCACACGCTTTTTCAGTTCTGCCCACACATTTTCTATAGGATTGAGGTCAGGGCTTTGTGATGGCCACTCCAATGCCTTGACATTGTTGTCCTTAAGCCATTTTGCCACAACTTTGGAAGTATGCTTGGGGTCATTGTCCATTTGGAAGACCCATTTGCGACCAAGCTTTAACTTCCTAACTGATGTCTTGAGATGTTGCTTCAATATATCCACATAATATTCCTTCCTCATGATGCCATCTATTTTGTGAAGTGCACCAGTCCCTCCTGCAGCAAAGCACCCCCACAGCATGATGCTGCCACCCCTGTGCTTCACGGTTGGGATGGTGTTCTTCGGCTTGCAAGCAACCCCCTTTTTCCTCCAAACATAACGATGGTCATTATGGCCAAACAGTTCTATTTTTGTTTCACCAGACCAGAGGACATTTCTCAAAAAGTACGATCTTTGTCCCCATGTGCAGTTGCAAACTGTAGTCTGGCTTTTTTATGGCGGTTTTGGAGCAGTGGCTTCTTCCTTGCTGAGCGGCCTTTCAGGTTATGTCGATATAGGACTCGTTTTACTGTGGATATAGATACTTTTGTACCTGTTTCCTCCAGCATCTTCATAAGGTCCTTTGCTGTTGTTCTGGGATTGATTCGCACCAAAGTACATTCATCTCTAGGAGACAGAACGTGTCTCCTCCCTGAGCGGTATGACGGCTGCGTGGTACCGTGGTGTTTATACTTGCGTACTATTATTTGTACAGATGAACGTGGTACCCTCAGGCGTTTGGAAATTGCTCCCAAGGATGAACCAGACCTGTGGAGGTCTACAATTTTTGTTTCTGAGGTCTTGGCTGATTTATTTTGATTTTCCCATGATGTCAAGCAAAGAGGCACTGCGTTTGAAGGTAGGCCTTGAAATACATCCACAGGTACACCTCCAGTTGACTCAAATGATGTCAATTAGCCTATCAGAAGCTTCTAAAGCCATGACATAATTTTCTGGAATTTTCCAAGCTGTTTAAAGGCACAGTCAACTTAGTGTATGTAAACTTCTGACCCACTGGAATTGTGATACAGTGAATTATAAGTGAAATAATCTGTCTGTAAACAATTGTTGGAAAAATTACTTGTGTCATGCACAAAGTAGATGTCCTAACCGAGTTGCCAAAACTATAGTTTGTTAACAAGAAATTTGTGAAGTGATTGAAAAACAAGTTTTAATGACTCCAACCTAAGTGAATGTAAACTTCCGACTTCAACTGTAACATGACGAGATCCTGAGGCCCATTGTCGTGCCATTAATCCGCCACCATCACCTCATGTTTCAGCATGATAATGCACGGCCCCATGTCGCAAGGATCTATACACAATTCCTGGAAGCTGAAATTGTCCCAGTTATTCCATGGCCTGAATACTCACCAGATGTGTCACCCATTGAGCATGTTTGGGATGATCTGGATCGATGTGTACAACAGCGTGTTACAGTTCCCGCCTATATCCAGCAATTTCGCACAGCCATTGAAGAGGAGTGGGACAACATTCCACAGGCCTCAATCAACAGCCTGATCAACTCTATGTTGCATGAGGCAAATTGTGGTCACACCAGATACTGACTAGTTTCTGATCCACGCCCTACCTTTTTTTAAAGGTATCTGTGACCAACAGATGCATATCTGTATTCCCAGTCATGTGAAATCCATAGATTAGGGCCTAATTAATTAATTTCAATTGACTGATTTCCTTAAATGAACTGTAACTCAGTAAAATCTTTGAAATTGTTGCGTGTTGCGTTTATATTTTTGTTCAGTGTAATATCGTCCATAAATAATATTGCGATATATAACTATTGATTCCCCCTCCCCCCATCACTGTTAGCTATGAGAATGGTTGGCTAAGATATCTGATGATGTGATGTTTTTTATTATAAAACACTTGCCATGTGGAAATTGTTACCTAATTTTCATTCATCCACCATCCACATTGGCTAAGCAAAGAGCTTCCCCTTAGCCTTTGGCTATAATCAATTAACCCAGAATGCCACTGATTGCCTGACACCTGGCGATGGATTTTCTCTGCTAGAGATGTGTTGACCCAGAATCTATCGGTAAACAGAGAGAAACAGGCTCTAAGGATCCATCAGTGCATCAACACCGATTTCCCTGGTAACCAAAGAGACACTGGACAAGAGCCAGAGCCTGCACACAGGGGATCAATACCACAACACAATGAGAATCTATATTATTCAGCCTGTTTCAGGGGGTTTTCTTGTCAGATTGAACACCAGGGATAACCATATATGTATTATTGAATATGTGTTTGATATGTCTATATGGGTCAGAATAGTGCATTCATCACTCTCCAGGAAAGAGCCATTGTAGGGCTATCACATGTCTGGAGGCTGAGCGTCTGAGCCACCATTGATGTTGTGGCGGATTGTCTTGATGGTTTTCAGTGGCCGCAGGGAACGCGATCTGCCTACGGTCGACCCAGAGATCAGTTCATGGAATCAGTCAGTTCAAGGAAGTTGCTCCCTTTGCCCTGGTGCCTACTGCTATTGTTTTTTGCTAAACGTTTTTTTTTAACCTTCAAATATCACACTGTGACACATTTACAGCCCCATACAAATGCATTTTAAGCAATGTTATAAAACCATTTAAAAAGTTCAACCGTAAAGTTTATTTCTGGGATTGTTCCAGACCCAGGGCCCTTGATGGTGTCCAACACTACAACATATGGTGCCCTATATACAGTGTGAGCTCTTGTTTAATTAGCTACTGATTTAAATGGAGTGATCTGTGATCCCAATCAGGAGGTCAACCTCTCAGGCCAGTGATGAAACACCGTCCAGACGACTCCGGAGAGTTTGAGGGCATTGAGGTCAACAAGGAGTCTCAACATTTTAAAAGCAAGATCAGGATGATCTGAGTATTTCTGTATTAGCCAAAGGTCCCAAAACACTTGTGCTGTACTTGTACAACACCTGACTGTCTTGAACCAAAATACTTTCCAGACCAATCCTCATTGTGAATTTGGGCCTAGTACAATTCTGCACAACAACCAACACCAGCAACCAGTAGAAACTCTATACAAGCAAATGAGGTCACATTCGCCCAGCCTGATAGGATGGTGACGGGAGAGAATCACTGTGTCCCGAGATACAACTAGAAAGGGAAAGAGGAGCAGAAGACGATTCTAGCAGCCAAAGATGATACCGGAAACGCTAGGAGCTGTGTCCTCCTAACATATGCGAAGGGTCTCAGCCCATCTGCCAGACCTGCATCTGCTCTCTCTCAGGGACGGGGCACATACGGCTCTCTACATGACTGCAGCCCTCCTCCTTATCTCCTCTCTCAAACTCGTCTTACCTTAGCTAAGCTGAGTCTCCATCTGCCTTCTTCCATACGTTTCAAAACAACAGACCCTATTTAGAAGACAGTATAGTGATAGTTTAGTGACTTTGGGAACATCCCAAATAACCAGTATCTTAAGTTCAGAACTAGCTTCATATTTAAATCATTTGACAGATATAAAGCCTTCTTGGCAATTATTATCGACTCCAGAAAGTCTTTCAAATCTCTGCCGTAGTGCTAGTGTATAACCGTTAATGCCTGCAAAACTGCTGTGTTGACTTTGTACCGGGATGTACAGTAGGGACAAAGTAGGCTAAATGGAAACTAGAGTGGCACTCTCATACAGTTGAGGTACGTCATAAGTCATCAAACTGTAGCAGACAGACATACAGACACTGGAACTGAAAAACTATAAGCACTCACACATATGGCCTGTGCTTTAGGAAGAAAGACAAGAATACACTTAGTGCCATGCTTGTTGGAAGGCTTTTCTGCCTTACACAGTGTCTAACCAGTGTCTACCATTTCCCACTATCCTAATATTGGTCAGAAGCCAAGAGACCTCTTCAGGGAATTTATAACCACAGTCTTATATTAGGATTGGAGAGTCCTCAGCCATCTCATTAGAGTACTACAACTGGCACCACACCTTGAAACAAAGACCTTTGAGCTGCTTACCCTGGTCAATTATTCATCTGACTGGATTCAGGCCTGATGGACAGGATTTGTGAGGATCTGCTGAGCTTTTAAAGGCCCAGTGCAGTCAAAAACGTGCTTTTCCTTTGTTTCATATACATTTCCACACTATGACGTTGGAATAATACTGTGAAATTGTGAAAATTATGATAATGCCTTTTAGTGTAAGAGCTGTTTGAAAAGACCGCCTTAAATTTCAGCCTGTTTTGGTTGAATTGAGTTTTGGCCTGCCTGGTGACATCACCAGGTGATAAATTAGTTAATAGACCACAACAGGTAGCTTAGTGGTTAAGAGCGTTGGGCCAGTAACTGAAAAGCAGACTAGGTGAAAAATTTGTCCATGTGCCCTTGAGCAAGGCACTTAACCCTAATTGCTCCTGTAAGTCGCTCTGGATAGGAGCGTCTGCTAAATGACTAAAATGTCAATGTAAAATGTAATAAATCAAAGAGTTCCATACCTCTCTGCCAATAACAGCTAGTTTTTTGTTTTGGCCTCCCCACCCAGACCACTCTGACAGTCGTCGCGAAATTCTTGCTTGAGAAATTGCTCTTTGCTAAGACAATATTTTTGTTTCTTTTTGACAGTTTTAATTGAAAGTAATCACATTATGGTACTTAATTGTTACCCAGAAATGATCTGATATTGAGATAAAAATGGCTGCATTATTTTACATTTTAATTATTTAGCAGACACTCTTATCCAGAGCGACTTTACTGTAGTGTCACGCCCTGACCTGGAGAGACTGTTATTCTCTAGGTAGTTTGGTCAGGGTGTGAAACTCTATGTATTGTATTTCTATGTTTGGCCGGGTGTGATTCCCAATCAGAGGCAGCTGTCGCTCGTTGTCTCTGATTGGGGATCATACTTAGGCAGCCAGTTTTCCTGCCTGGGTTGTGGGATCTTGTTTGTGTTTCGGTGTGTTTGGCTTGTTTGTGTATAGCCTTCCGACGTCACGGTTCGTTGCGTTTTGTTTTTTTGTACGTGTTTATCCAGTTTAATAAACATGTTCGCATACCACGCTGCACCTTGGTCTGACCCGTCTCTCAACGATCGTGACAGAAGATCCCACCCCCAACGGACCAAGCAGCGTGCCCAGGAGCAGCAGACACCCTGGACACAGGTGGAGGAGCAGAGATCATGGACTTGGGGGGAGATAAGAGAGGATCTGGCCAAGCATATGGAGGCCCTGAAAGGGATGAGGGTGGAGAAGGTGAGTGTAGCCGATAAAGGACCCTGGGCGAAGGAGGAGGCCCAGGTTGGAGAGAAACAGTGACTTAATAGGACGCGGTAACGAAGAAAGCCCAAGAAGCAGCCCCAAGAAAAGTTTGGGGGGGGGGGCACACGGGGTGGTTGGTGGAGCCAGGGTTCAGAGCAGAGCCAACTCCCCTTACTCACGCTAGGAAGTGTGTGACCGTGCAGGCTCCGTGTTATGCGGAGCTACGCACTGTGTCGCCAGTGCACCGGCACAGTCCAGTGCGTCCTGTGCTAGCGCCACGCACGTGCCGTGCGAAAATGGGCATCCAGCCAGGACGGGTTGTGCCGGCTCAACGCTCCTGGTCTCCAGTAAGCCTCCTCGGTCCAGCATATCCTGCGCCGGTTCTACGTACTGTGTCGCCAGTGCGCATGCACAACCCAGTGCGTACTGTGCTAATGCCACACACGTACTGTGCGGAAGTGGGCATCCAGCCAGGACGGGTTGTGCCAGCTCTACGCTCCAGACCTCCAGTGCGCCTCCACAGTCCGGTACGCCCCGTACCTGCTCCCCGCACCAAACCAGTGGTGCCTGTCGCCAGCCCGGTACGCCCCGGACCTGCTCCCCGCACCAAACCAGTGGTGCGCGTATCCAGTCCGGCACGACCCGTGCCTGCTCCTCGCACCAGACCAGTGGTCCCTGTCGCCAGCCCGGTACGCCCCGTACCTGCTCCCCGCACCAAACCAGTGGTGCGCGTATCCAGTCCGGCACGACCCGTGCCTGCTCCTCGCACCAGACCAGTGGTGCGTGTTCCCAGTCCAGCTCCGGTCAGCGGTTCCACTCCGGAGCCAGAGCAGTCCGCTCCACCGGTGCCAAGTCCAGCTCCGGTCAGTGGTTCCACTTCGGAGCCAGAGCAGTCCGCTCCACCGGTGCCAAGTCCAGCTCCGGTCAGCGGCTCCACTCCGGAGCCAGAGCTGTCCGCTCCACCGGTGCCCAGTCCAGCTCCAGTCAGCGGATCCACTCCGGAGCCAGAGCAGTCCGCTCCACCGGTGCCTAGTCCAGCTCCGGTCAGCGGTTCCACTGCGGAGCCAGAGCAGTCCGTGCCACCGGGGTCCAGTTCAGCTCCGGTCAGCGGCTCCATTCCAGACCCAGAAGTCAGCCTCTATCCAGGGTCGGGGTCTCCCACACCAGGGTCCAGACAGGGCTTGGTGCATCGTGGGAGGAAGGAGAGGGGAAGCATCGCGCCGAGGTCCAGACCAGACCAGGGGCGCAACGGGGAGGCAGAGAGGGAGAGGTCGTCACGCCCGGAGCTGGATCCGCCTCCGAGGCGGAATGCCCACCCGGACCCTACCCTAATGAGTCAAGTTGGTGCGGCCGGAGTACGCACCTTTGGGGGGGGGGGGTACTGTCACGCCCTGACCTGGAGAGACTGTTATTCTCTAGGTAGTTTGGTCAGGGTGTGAAACTCTATGTATTGTATTTCTATGTTTGGCCGGGTGTGGTTCCCAATTAGAGGCAGCTGTCGCTCGTTGTCTCTGATTGGGGATCATACTTAGGCAGCCAGTTTTCCTGCCTAGGTTGTGGGATCTTGTTTGTGTTCCTGTTTGGTTTGTTTCGGTTATAGCCCATAGGACTTCACGGTTTCGTTGATTTTGTTATTTTGTCTAGTGTTTATCCAGTTTAATTCACATGTTCGCATACCACGCTGCACCTTGGTCTGACCCGTCTCTCAACGATCGTGACATGTAGTGAGTGCATAAATGTTCATACTTTTTATTTATTTATATGAGATACAATATCTCTACATAGTGTGGGTCAATTTGTTCATAAAACAGGTACTTTCGATCCTGTATGCTGATTGGCTGAAACAGCATTCCAGCCATGTGTAAATCAGTCTTAGTTTTGTGTAAGAGTAGCTTGATGCTGGCTTGATGTTTCACTAACCGAAGAGGTCCTATGTTATTGGATTAGCTCTCAGTGCTGTGTTTCCTTGGTTCTGCAACGTAACAGCCTGGACACAATAGACTAAGTCAGAGGCTGATATAAGGAGTAGAACAGGTTACGTGGTTTTCAAGAACTCCTTCAACAAATGATTTGACCTTATCCAACCTGAATTAAACAGTTCTGACATTTTGTTTAGGGTCAACCTATCAGGGAAAAAGAAACCAGGAAGGAGTACCCTTGAGGGATTTGTAAGTGATTTCTGTAGGACAAGGGACTCGTTTTGCTGTTAACTCTGCCGGTCTTTTGCTTGTACATCCCTGAGAAGTACATTGGGATTTAAAAGAATTCCCTTGTTGACACTAAGACAATGCCTTGAGTGTTAAATCTGCGAGCTCTCAAATATTTTGAGGAGGAACACGTTTAGGGATTGGCCCTTTCTGCACCTTCTACAAGTCAATACAGTGATGATATATAGTGAGAATGTTTACACTTAAATTCAAAGGATGTTAGAAATAAGCCCAGTGACTGATAGGCTATCATTTTAACAGTCTCCACAACAGTGACTACCAGGGCATTAGCTTGACACAGTCTGCAGTGGATGTCATTAAGTTGTCACTAAGTGATGGCTTGACTCATCTGCTATTCGTTCATAGCCTTGACATTACTGGAGAGCTCAGATTCAGATTTGTGTACAGTAAGTTAGCTAGTATCCATTCCTGGTACGGTGATTTAGCTGCAAACAGATTCATAGCCTAGCTAAACCAGACTGAATGCTGCCTTCACCCATGCACAATGGTGAGAGTAGCGTTCAGTCGGGTTTAACCAGGCTAACAGAAGCAGCCTTGGCCTCATTAATTTCTGTCCTAATTATTTGTGCCCTCTCAGTGAAACCTCAAAGGCCATCTGTTCTGCTAAAAACAGCCCAGCGTACAGCCATTCACACCAATCCTCTCTCCCGCCCAGCCCAGGTCCCAATCTCCCTCCCTGCCCGGGGCCCAATCTCTCTGGCTGCACTCTAAGGTGACTTCTCCCAGGGATTCACAGGATATTAATGCTAGGAACCCTCATGCCTCTCCATCTAACAAATGATGATGACACCACCATTCCCCCTGGATCAGGTCTAAACCTGGTAATGCCAGTGTAAAGCCAGCACATACAGGGTCCATCAGCGCCTTGGTTGGCACAATGGCGAGGTGAGACAGAAAGAGTAGTCACTTACTACAGTTCAGACTGGAATACAAAGTAGTCTATGTGTCAGGTTTGTAGAGGTTGTTCAGTAATAGTAAAATAAAATAAAAAGATAAGTAAAAGATAGTGTTATTAAGCAATACTAAATAAGGGTTTTTACTGTGGGTCAAATTCAGAATTTGCGTTTGATGTTTTCTTTGAGCTTCTTATCAATGTAAAACACAGTGTCATAACTTATTTTTAGGGAACACATAATAAATATTTGATAATGGTCTAGTATTAGTTTCTAAATGTATTCCAGGCTCTGAAAGGAGCCAGTTTTATATTTTCAACTCAAAATGTCATCAGTTGTGGAAACTGAAATGGAAAAAGAAAAATCTATTTTGAAAAGACCTACCATCTTCTTTTGAAATGAAGCTATACGAGCTAGTAACGATGTAATTCAGAAAGATGTTTCCTGTCTCATAAAGCGGCATGGTACATCTTTGTATAGTATCACCCCTGTTTGTCCGCCTGCCCTGTTGTAAATCTTCAAGATAAGGGATATGTGTTGTGTTGCGTAACAGTTAAGAGAGTTAAAAATAGCTTATAAATGGCCCGAGCTTTAAAACCTAAACCAGCATGAAAGATCAAGGATGGACTGGAAATGTACTTAGTGTCTTGTTTTTACACTTATTTGAAGGCTCAAATGATTACCTGAATGGGGCCATGTGACAATACATTAGCAAAATAACAGTGTTCGTTCCTAAAACACGTGTGCAAAATATAACCTACTGTATGCTAATACGCAGGATTTTCAAATTGGATGGCCAGAGTTGGTGATCACAGTGATACTGGCAAAAGATGAGTCTTCTGTTCTAGTGCTGAAGTAACACTACTGTAACTGTATATGACTCCTGCTGTTGTTTACAATCCCTTTCACAGTATTGATCCGTAGCTCAATCCTCAGGCAACTGTGGAGGTGGGTGAGAGGTGTAGGGAATGGTGGGGGAGGCATCTGCTGTTCCAGTACTTCAGAGCTCCTTTAACAGTAGGCAGGGGGCTCGAGGAGCACACTGACCTGAGAAAACTGCAGGACACCTCACTGTGGGAGTGTGTGTTTTAATGAGCATGCCATGTCATTGTCACAAGGTGAGTGTGAGTGCGAGCATGCGTGCGTGTTGGATTTCCTAGAAAGGGCCTAAGTCAGTATCCTTTTCATTATGCATTCACAACACACAATATTTAAAAGTTGTTCGGGGGGAATTGATGTTTCATGCTCAAGTATCCCACTCTCACCACTAATACTGTACCTGTCTTAAAGGGCAATAGCGACAAATGTTGACAATTTGTCTATGCTCCTAAACTCCTCTGACTCGTTGTTGGACTGTCTGTCGAAGTACGCACCTCTCACTCAGGGAGAGCGAGGTAGAGCTAGAGCGAGAACTACATCATAGGGTTTTACAGCCTCCCACTCACTGCAGCGCTAGATATAACTTTGTGGATTAACGCAAATCTACGACAAATATAAATGTTCTGTCACAGCGAAAATACCACATTCGGGAAGTCCAATCGATTGTGAGATATGGCATATACATTCTTATGTGATACATTTGGGTCACAATTTTGAATTTTCTGAGTTCTCTGCCAAGCAAGGAGGAAACAGCAGCCATCTCATGCAACAACAGACACGAGGGGGCTCCTCATAAACACAACACACTGGCAGTTTTCAAAATAGCCTATATCATACTAGCATATCACCCAACACACCTTTTCCTATGTAGTCAGAAGCATCATCAGACCTCGGTAGGAGCCTATTTCAGTTCTCTCTTTCAGTGCTCTTGAAACCAAGCAGAAAATCCTGTGTTCTAAAGATGGCAACGTAGCCAGACAAATACATTAGAAGATAATTGTCGATCTGATCAGAAACACTGTGCTCACAACCTTTATCTCCTAAATGATGTTGCTGGTGTATTTTGTTAGAATTTTGGAATATATTGGTTTTTACCAGGCGCGAGTCCATCTAGGCTGAAGTCCTGTGCGTGAAACACACATAACAAGTACTGAAGAAAAGTTTCACCCACATTTTAAAATAAGAATATCAGCCTACCTTTGTCATGTCAACCATCTATCCAAATCAAATAATTCCATGTGTCCGCCTTTTGTCTTCATAAACTTTCACATAGCCTATTCCATGATCTGGGGTAATCCAATGAACAACACTGCAGCTGTTGATAGCAGTGATCATCATTCATCACATATGCTATATATAATCAATACACGACTTTCAAGGAGTAGGGTATTTGATGCAAGAGTATTTGATGCCAACATAGGCTATAAGAATACTTTTCCATTTGATCAAATTAGCCTACATTATCACATTCTCTTGCTCGCTCTAGGAAGGTAATTTGGCCCTGTCTTGCAAAGGAAATCCTCTGTATAATGTTGTAAATTATTGTCATTATTCTACCGATTTTAAAAATGTAAATGTAGGCTAATAATACATGTAATAATAGCATATTTGATCTACCCCAATGGACTTGGACAGTGAGCATAAATTGCATTTCGATAGCCTAGGTACTGATGTAGGCATCTATCTATTTATTATATCTGAAAACAGAAATGAATTTACAAGGATATGTTCGCTGGCTACTGTAGGAAAGTTACAATCTAATGAGACGTGTTACATAAATTAGTCTTATAGCCCATATGTGTCATCCTATGAAGTGGACGCTATGTTGCACCCCCACTAGTCTTTCCCTCTCATTTTTGTAGATATCTTATGCTGTAATGATCTGATCACTCCATGCAACGAGGGATGTAGCCTACAGTCAGAGAGAAGATGGACAATGTTGATTGGCAGGTGAAATGATTTCCAATGGGATCGCAAGGTAAAAGTGGAAGGCGGGGTTAGGTCGGCTCCTTTCCTCCTTGCTTGGCAGAGATCTCAGAAAATGAAAAATTGTGAACCCGCTGCCCAAATGTATCACATAAAATATTTATGCCATATCTCACAATCGAATATAGTATTTTCGCTGTGACAGAACTTTTATATTTGTCGTAGATTTGCGTTAATCCACAAAGTTCTATCTAGCGCTGCAGTGAGTGGGATGCTGTAAAACCCTATGATGTAGCTCTCACTCTAGGTCTACCTCGCTCTCCCTGAGTGAGAGAGGTGCGTACTTCGACAGACAGTCCAACAACGAGTCAGAGGGGTTTAGGAACATGGACACATTTTCAGAATGTGCTGTTATTCCCCTTTAAGTACAGTATATACCATGAAAGCATACTGCTCTCACAGTGAGTACAGTATATACCATGAAAGCATACTGCTCTCACAGTGAGTATAGTATATACCATGAAAGCATACTGCTCTCACAGTGAGTACAGTATATACCATGAAAGCATACTGCTCTCACAGTGAGTACAGTATATACCATGAAAGCATACTGCTCTCACAGTGAGTGCAGTATATACCATTACATTTACGTAATTTAGCAGACGCTCTTATCCAGAGTGACTTACAAATTGGTGCATTCACCTTATAGCCAGTGGGATAACCACTTTACAATATATATATATATTTTCTTTGGGGTGGGGTAAGGGGGGGAGAAGGATTACTTTATCCTATCCCAGGTAGTCCATAAAGAGGTGGGGTTTCAAGTGTCTCCGGAAGGTGGTGAGTGACTCCGCTGTCCTAGCGTCGTGAGGGAGCTTGTTCCACCATTGGGGTGCCAAAGCAGTGAACAGTTTTGACTGGGCTGAGCGGGAACTGTGCTTCCGCAGAGGTAGGGGGGCCAGCAGGCCAGAGGTGGATGAACGCAATGCCTCGTTTGGGTGTAGGGACTGATCAGCAGAGGTGGGACAAAGTCATTGTTATGCAAGTCACAAGTAAGTCTCAAGTCTTTGCCCTCGAGTCCCGAGTCAAGTCGAGTCAAAGATGAGGCAAGTCCCAAGTCGAGTCAAAAGTCAAAGCCATCAAGTCTCAAGTCGAGTCCAAAGTCCTACCATTTTAGTTTCGAGTCATTTCAAGTCCTCTTACCACAGAAATAAAATGTATACAAATCATGTATGTCTGTAAGATTTGTATTTATTTAAACCTTTTTATACAATAACATTCATCAAATACAGCAAAAAACATAACATTTAATTTTCACAAAAAAAATGCTTGTATTTGAACAGCATATTGCACTAGAACAATGCTTGTATTTGAACAGCATATTGCACTAGAACAATGCTTGTATTTGAACAGCATATTGCACTAGAACAATGCAGAGAGAGAGAGAGAGAGAGAGAGAGAGAGAGAGAGAGAGAGAGAGAGAGAGAGAGAGAGAGAGAGAGAGAGAGAGAGAGAGAGAGAGAGAGAGAGAGAGAGAGAGAGAGAGAGAGAGAGAGAGAGAGAGAGAGAGAGAGAGAGAGAGAGAGAGAGAGAGAGAGAGAGAGAGAGAGAGAGAGAGAGAGAGAGAGAGAGAGAGAGAGAGAGAGAGAGAGAGAGAGAGAGAGAGAGAGAGAGAGAGAGAGAGGAGAGAGAGAGAGAGAGAGAGAGAGAGAGAGAGAGAGAGAGAGAGAGAGAGAGAGAGAGAGAGAGAGAGAGAGAGAGAGAGAGAGAGAGAGAGAGAGAGAGAGAGAGAGAGGAGAGAGAGGAGAGAGAGAAAAGGTTTACGGGGAAGGACAAACACCAAAGCTCTGGAAGTAAAAACAGTGTGGGAACCTGCACTGCAAATGAACAGATCTTACTCCATGTGAAACTCCTACCACAGGAGAGAGAGAGCTGTGTGGACAGGTGATGAGCAGAGAGTGAGTGTGTGTGCGCGCATGCGTGCTGTGGACAGGTGGAGGGAGGCCCCTATACTGCATTGCATTTGCAAAAGATCAAATTGGCCAAAAGTCTGTCAGTCATTTGTGCACGATGGGGACGCAGAATGATGCCACCATGGCTGAAAACTCGCTCCACTGGAGCACTAGAAGCAGGCACTGCCAAGACTCGGATGGCTACTTGAAAGAGTGAAGGAAGAGTCTTACTGTTCAGTGCCCAGAACAAAAGGGCATTCTGTCCTTCTGCCATGTCAATGTAGTGACTTAGCTGTACTGCTGGTGGGGTCCCAACATCCCTTTTCTGCCTCTTATGGTATGCAGCAAACAGCCCTTCTCCTTCCATGTCCTCTAGTTCTTCTTCAGCAGGCACCGGCACAGGCTGCTCTGTCTCTGCAGCATCTTGCAGGATCAATTCTAAAAATAAAAATAAAAACGTGTCACAACAGCAGAAACAAAAGAGCCCTTATTTCTGATGTTGATGATACTGTTCAAGACTGAAATTTTTTATTATTGTTAAAGTCAGATTAATATCACATTAGATCCTATATCAGATTAAGATCAAATTATTGTACGTTGCATTTAAGTTGCATTGCAAGTCAATAATATTTACCTTTAACTCGTTGTGCCACCTCTGCCTTGATGTCACGGTTGACTAGCACATGGGGCTCAATCCACAGCAGACAAAAGGCTGGATCCAAGGCAGCTGCTTTCAGGTAGACTGTGTCTGAAAAGGGGGCAGTGATCCCTTCTTGAGACTGGGCCATTTTTACATTAATGAAGATCCCAAGAAATCTTTTTTTTCAGGGATGCCTGCAGACCTCTGACCAGGCCACTCAGGAAACGAACTTGAGGCTTCAGCTTCTCAAGATGGTGATTGAGGGACAAGATGGATGGAACAACTGCACTGATTGTAATGACTTTCTCCCCTGTGTCAAATCAGTTGCTTCTCCGAACGGTTTTAAGATGTCCACCAACTCCTTCAGCAGATTCCACTCTCGTGGTGTGAATGACAGTTCTTTATGCCCGGCCTTCTCAAGAACTGCGCAGAGCTTTTGCTGATCACAATGAAGGACTGCTTTTACCTGCCGCAGTGTGGAATTCCACCTCGTGCTCACTGCAGCAGGGATGCCTCTGTGCTCCCCAAATTCACCATCGAAGATGTCTTTAAACGTTGTGCTTGTGTGGAGCAGGGAGCTAAGTTTTGATAACTTGGAGAGAGAAGGACATGCCGCTTTTGTTTCTTTCAAACCGTCTCCCACAACCAGCTGCAATGTGTGTGCAAAACACTGCAGGCGCTGTTTCTTTGCCATAGCAGCATCGACGGTTTGCTGGTCTTCTTGGGTTAAGTCATGCCATAGCTCAGGATCATCAAGATTATCTCCAGCATCTTCATCTTCCTCCTGTTCGCTGGGGAAGCAGACTGTAAATGCCTTGCGCATGTTAGCAGCATTGTCACTAATTATATAGTCCAATTTAGCTTTGATGTTGTATTCATCACATATTGCCTCAAATTGGTCACAGATTCGCTCTGCTGTGTGAGAGCCTTTGAAGCGGTTGCAGGCCAAGAGATTAGTCTTTAGCTGTACCCTCTCTGCATCTCGCTCCATCCAGTGCACAGTGACACCAAGGAATCCCCTCATCTTTCGATCAGACCAAATGTCCACAGTGACTGAAACATGGTCAGTGTTGCTCAATTGAGTTTTTAACTTTGACCGTCTCTCCTCAGCAAGGCTCTCTGTTTTTGTGGTCAGCGTTCGGCGACATACTGGGGTATACTTGCTGTCCAGCACAGCCAGAAAGTGACGAAAGCTCTTATTTTCCACAATAGACAGAGGGAAATTGCAATCAATAATCAAGTCAGACAGTATCGCATTGGAGATGGCCTTCTGCTGTGGGTGGGTCAGGCTGTAACGCCCTACACGAGTGTCAAGGAATTGTGAGATTGAAGGCTGTTGTGGTTCATCTACGATGATTTTGTTCATCTGGTATTCTTCATACCTGTAACAGAGAAGAATATGAAACAGATGTCAGAAAATCCTTTACAGCCACACATGTTGTATTTGAAACTACTCTTTACTCATATCAATGTTGTTGTGTTAATATTCATTGCCTATTGTACACTACGGTTTACGATAATACATTTCAGTTTCAGTGTATGCAATATTAAGAATATTTTCACTGCTTCAAAATTCATAAGAAAGCATGGTGGGGGCGGGGCGCGCATAGACAAGATGGCGTATTGAATAGAAAGCGGTACAAACCACCTCAAGATAAAAACATAATATTCAAAATCAGTAAGTTAGACTAAATATTAGCATTTCATATATTCGCAGTTAATATAATTCAATCTGGATAATAACATAAAACAGATCATAAGGCTAGAGAAATATATCGACAAATATTACATCAACACGCAACACCCAAACATGGCGGAAGATAAGCGAGAGAGCCGATCCCCAAAAGAAAACGCGACTCTTCAACTGATACGGATGACATATGCTTTTCACCACTAGGTATGGTAAGTGTGGAAAGCGATCTGTTGAAGTCGATAAATGACAAATTGGGCATACTAGAACTGGTCAGTAAAGACGTAAAAGAGTTGAAAGCGGAGTCTTCAAATGAGTGACGAAAAAGCTTTGGTAATAGAGAAAGAAACCAAAGAATTAAAAGTGACAGTCTCTAAAATAGAAACGAACGTTAGGGAACTAAAAAAGGAGAACAATCTTCTGAAAGCAGCCTTACTAGACATCCAAACTAGATCGATGAGGGAAAATCTAGTACTTACGGTATTCAGGAAAAGGAGGGAGAAATAACAGAGAATGTTATGAAGGACTTCCTGCATACAGCGCTACAAATCCCACTCGAGGCTGTCGATAAAATCCAACCCGAACGTGTACATCGTTTAGGAAAAAGAGGACAGAAATATGAGCGCCCAATCGTTGCCAAATTTGCGTTTTTTAAGGAGAAAGCTATGGTGAAGAGCCTGGGAAAAAGACTTGCTGGCACAAAAATAGGCATGAATGATCAGTTCCCGAGGGAGATTGTAGAAAGGCGCAAAGTTCTGTATCCAATCTTCAAGGAAAACAGATTAAAAGGGAAGCGTGTTGCATTAGTGGTGGATAAATTATATATTGACAACCAAATGTTCAGAGACACAAAGACTACTCCATGGCTATTCTAAGTGGTAATAGAGGAGTCAAATATTGGAGCACCTGATAGGGATTGTAATATTAAATGACATTTATAGTAAGTATAGTATTGTATAAAACGATATAACAAGCAGAATAATACATATTTAAATACAAATAATTAGAACATGGCTTTTTTTGGCGGGAGGTTGTTGTTTTGGCGGATGGTTGTTGTGGTTGGTCCTGTGTTCTCTCTGGCGTCCTTTCCCCCTTGCGGCAGATGTGGATGCGGGTGCGTTTGCACGCTCGGCCCATTTCTTCCCCAGTCAACCATGTGGTATGCATTTTTGTGTTTGAAAAGGTGCGGCGTTAAATGAGTGAGAGGGGAAATGGTTGCATATCCCGGAGCCGACCGGGGGTCTGGGAGCAGGGGTACAGAGAGAGAGCTGTCAATTTTGTGTGGATGAGGGATATACATTTTTAAATATAGTATACAACTAATCTAATTTTCCATTGTCCTATCATGATGGAAAGATCCCTAACCCTATAACCTTGACACCCACCTGAGCGACCTATACACCAAAGAGAAGTTCCCATCTCTTTTTTTGGACCTGCTGTGAATATGCAGCCTAAACAGAGAAAAAATACGGTCAGAGACCTACTTGAGCAGCACCGCCCCCTCAAGATTCTGAGCCTGCCTGGCAGGGTTGGTCATACAAAGCCAGAGCCCCCTGATGGGAGAGCATAATAAACAAGGAAATTCTCAAAGCTGCTAATGAGAACCTTGACGACCTTTTACCTAGCCGGTGGGGATTCCGGTGGGGTACGCCCACCCAGGTAGTGGCAGTGCTGGCAACACTGGCTGCAGTAACCCATGGGGAGGGGGTCACACTCGGACAATCAGAGAGGGGGGTTTATCATTGTAGCCCAGGTGGCACAAAATAATCAAAGGTCTGATCGCATGGAGATGCTTGGGAAAATGGTTAAAACAGGGGATCAGAGTGTTTGTGTCTCAGGTGAAGAGGGTGATCTGATCTCCATCACCTAGGACTGGACATAGATTAAGTAGATTAATCAAATCTCACATTGTTATCAATTTCTACTCAATCTGCATGCTTTCTCAGTCAGCTTTAACTGTATCTGCACTCGTAGATCAAGTTATTTCTCGAGTTGGGCTCTGGGATATAACAGCTGTTGAGTATCTGTTTTTATGGTGGACTGTGGAGGGGAGGGGTTGAGTGTGTTGGAGTATGTGAGTATGTGCGTGTGTGCTTGTCTGACGTCTGTTGTGGGGGGTGGGGATGTTGGGGGAGGGTATGGGATGGACCGCGGGAATTATTTGCTGGGATAATGATTACTTGTCAAGGAATTAAATGTAATACAATGGCAATCCGGGTTATATGTTAGAATCCTACGCGTGAACTGCCGACATTATTACGCATATTAATTGATAATGATGAAAAATAGGATATGCATAATTAAAAAATAAATAAATAGATATATATATATAGAGGTGAAAGCATTGGAAATGCTTTTGGCGGTTGACCTGCTTTTGTTTTGTGGGTGGCACTATGTGCTGTTTTCGATGGATGGGTCCTGGCCTCTCGGGGCCTTAGGGATACGGAGGGACGTGGGTGGGATGCTGATCACGGCGATGACGGCTCAACTTGGGATGGGAAGGGGCTTTAGCGGGGAATTAGTGGAGAACAATTGAAGGGCTACTCCGTAGCAATGCAAATATCACGGTACAGCTATATGGACACTCAATCATTACGCTATTTTTTATTGGTAAATTTACAAACATATATAATGATAAATAGACTTGAAACTTGTATCTCATTATGGTGTATGGTGAAATAAGTATAGCCAGTTATAATTGTAATGGCTTAGCTGATAATAACAAAAGAAGAACAATATTTACATGGCTCAAAGAGAAGGAATATAATATCTATTGTATACAGGAAACTCATTCAACAATTCGAGATGAAGTAGCGTGGAAAAAATAATGGGGGGGGGAAATATACTTCTCCCATGGGCAAAGAAATTCAAAAGGGGTGATGATATTAATTAATAGTAATTTCGATCCAAATGTGCAAATTGTACAAATAGATACACAAGGTAGATGGATTATTTTAAATATGTTATTGGACCATAAACAGATATGGCTCATTAACCTTTATGGACCAAATAATGATGATCCACAATTCTTTGACAATATATATAATAAATTATCAAGCCTGCAAGCAACTCAAGACAATATTATTATGGTGGGGGATTATAATACTGTTTTAAATAGCTCAATGGACCGTAAAGGAAATCACACCACAAACAATCACCCACATGCTCTTAAGGAAATTGTGAATGTCATGGATACATTAGAACTAGTAGATATATGGAGGCTTAAATATACTGATCTAGTGAGATATACATGGCGGAGACTGAATCAAGCTAGTCGTCTTGACTTCTTTCTTATCTCATTCTCGTTGGCACCAAAAGTAAAAAAGTGTTGATAGGGGACAGAATGCGGTCAGACCATCATGTAATAGGCATATATATTACTCTTACTGAATTTCCACGTGGGCGAGGATATTGGAAATTTAATCAAAGCCTATTGGATGATAATTTATTTATAATTAGAACAAAGGAATTTATAACTGATTTTTTCCAACATAACATAGGTACAGCGAATCCCCTTATTGTATGGGACACCTTTAAATGTGCCTTTAGAGGCCATGCAATTCAGTACTCATCTCGAAAACAAAAGCAATTTAGGTCAAAAGAGTTTATACTAAGAAAGGAAATAGAAAGTCTAACAGAACAGATAGATGGCAATAAAAACTGTAACATAGAGGCTCAGAATAAATTAGAGGAAAAACAAAAAGAAATGGAGAAATTTATTCAAGAAAGATCAAGTGTAACATATTATAAAAATAAAGCAAACTGGATGGAATATGGGGAAAAATGCACAAAATTCTTTTTTAATCTTCAACATAGGAATGCTACCAAAAAGAACTTAATGAAACTGGTTACAATTGACGGAGTCACCCATGATTCACCAAATGACATTTTGAAGGAAGAAACAAAGTACTTTAAGCATATGTTTTCTTTTCAGTCGCCTCCATCTCCTCTAACTGAAGCTAATTGTAGAGATTTTTTTCTATTGATAATGTCAAATTAACAGCCACACAGAAAGACTCATGTGAAGGTGAAATTACAGAGGAGGAACTTCTGGATGCAATTAAAGACTTTAAGTCTGGGAAAACTCCAGGGTTGGATGGCATACCAGTCGAGGTATACCAAACCTTTTTTGATATACTAAGAGGACCGTTATTAGCATGTTTTAACCACTCCTATGTAAATGGTAGATTATCTGACACTCAAGAAGAACGACTGATCTCATTATTACTGAAACAGGATACAAGTGGAAAATATAAAGATCCAGTCCATTTACAAAATTGGAGGCCCCTTACACTTCAGTGTTGTGATGCAAAAAATCCTAGCAAAATGTATAGCGCATAGAATTAAAAAGGTATTGCCGGATATTATTCATTCTAATCAGACAGGTTTTTTACATGGAAGATACATTGGAGATAATATAAGGCAAGTATTGGAAACATTAGAACACTATGGAAAATATGGGAAACCAGGCCTGCTATTCATAGCAGACTTCGAAAAGGCATTTGATAAAGTTCGACTGGGGTTTATATATAAATGCCTGGAGCATTTCAATTTTGGAGAATCTCTTATAAAATGGGTCAAAATCATGTATAGTAACCCTAGGTGTAAAATAGTAAATAATGGCTATTTCTCAGAAAGTTTTAAACTGTCAAGAGGAGTGAAACAAGGTTGTCCACTATCGGCATATCTATTTATTGTGGCCATCGAGATGTTAGCGATTAAAATCAGATCTAATAATAATATCAGAGGATTAGAAATAAAGACCTTAAAAACAAAGGTGGCATTGTACGCTGATGATTCATGTTTTTTTTTAAATCCACAACTAGAATCCCTCCACAGCCTCATAGAGGATCTAGATACATTTTCTAACCTCTCTGGATTACAACCAAATTATGACAAATGTACTATATTACGTATTGGATCACTAAAAAATACAATTTTTACATTACCATGTAGTTTACCAATAAAATGGTCTGATGGTGATGTGGATATACTCGAATACATATCCCAAAGGAAATAAATGATCTCACTTCAATAAATTTTAATAGAAAATTAGCAAAAATAGATAAGATCTTACTACCATGGAAAGGAAAATACCTGTCAATTTGTGGAAAAATCACCCTGATTAACTCATTAGTATTATCACAGTTTACCTATTTGCTTATGGTCTTGCCTACGCCTAGCGAACAGTTTTTTAAATTATATGAGAAAAAAATATTCAATTTTATTTGGAACGGCAAGCCAGACAAAATTAAAAGAGCATATTTATATAATGAATATGAATTCGGAGGACAGAAATTATTAAATATTAAAGCATTAGACCTATCACTAAAAGCTTCAGTCTTACAAAAGTTATACTTAAATCCGAACTGGTTCTCAAGCAAATTAGTAAGATTGTCTCACCCAATGTTCAAGAAAGGCCTTTTTCCCTTTATTCAGATTACAACCTCACACTTTCAGTTATTTGAAAAGGAAATAATCTCCCAAATGTCACTATTTCTAAAACAAGCCATAGAAAGTTGGTTGCAATTTCAATTTAATCCTCCAGAAACGACAGAACAAATAATGCAACAAATATTGTGGTTAAATTCAAATATACTAATTGACAAAAACCTTTATTTTTTTGACAGAATGTTTAAAAAAGGTATAATCTTTGTAAATGATATCATCGGTAGGACTGGTGGAGTTATGACGCACATGCAGCTAACAAAAACAAATGGAAATGTCTGCTCTACCCAAAATTACAACCAAATAATGGCAGCATTACCGCAAAAATGGAAGAGGAAAGTGGAGGGGGAGAAAGTAAGGAACTTGTCTGTCGGCCTTGCATTAAAGAACATAATTGGTTAAGGAAAACTGTGATAAATAAAAAAATATATCAGTTTCACTTAAGGACCAAAGGATTGACAGCCGTCCCATATAGATTGCAAAATAGTTGGGAAGAGATCTTTGATGTACCGATCCCATGGCATAGTGTTTATGAACTGACACGCAAAACGACACCGGATTCAAAAATTAGAATCTTTCAATTTAAATTATTATATAAAATCCTTGCTACCAATAGAATGTTATTTATATGGGGGATACAATCTTCCCAGCTCTGCAGATTTTGCTGTGAAGAGACGGAATCATTGGACCATTTGTTTTGGTTCTGTCCATTTGTAGCTTGTTTTTGGACACTGGTCCAGGAATGGCTAAAGGATTGCAATATTTACCTGGAACTAACCTTGCAGATAGCATTACTGGGTGATCTGAAAAGTCATAGTCAATCAATCAATAATATAATAATACTTTTAGCAAAGCTGTTTATTTTTAACTCTCAATCTGTAGAAGCAATGAGAATAGAAAGGTTCAGAATTATTGTAAAACATCACAGTACGGTTGAAATATATATGGCAAATAGAAATCCGATATGGATGGTGTTAAGAGATAGATGGGAGGTATTGAATAGAGCTGAAGGATGGGACTAATAACAAATAACAACAAATAATAACAAAGATAGCTAATAATGTAAAGCATACTGTGTCCATAATAAGTATATAGGCTGTATGTTGGGAGCTTTTGGGAAAGAGCACAGTTAGAAAGATATGGCATATAGAAGCAAACCGGATGGACATCATGAAAACGATCGGAGAGGTTGAGAGTAGAAGTAGTTCAGGAGCAAAAATAAATAAATAATAATAATAATAATAATGATATATATGTATGTATGTATATGTATATATATATGTATATATATAATAGAATTATTGTAAAATTAACTGTGTCCATAAGGTGTAGATAGTAAGTATAGACCGGAAGTAGAGACCTGGGCATTGTTGTTCACTAATTTACTCCAAGTAGGGAAAGGATGGTGGGGTTGAAAAGTAATAAAGGGGAGTATATATATAAAAAAAAAAGATATGTTTATCCATTACATTGATAGAAATACAACTATCTGCAATAAACCCAATAAAAAAAAAAAAGAGCCCTTTCCCTCAAGAAACTGAAGTCATATGCTTTATAGCAGTGGTTTTCAAAGTGGGGACGGGGACCCTTGGGTGCCGCGAGGGGGTTTCTAGGGGGCCATGGCAAGTTGGCATGAAAAGTATAGAAAAACAAAATAATTGAATAAATTAAATAACTAAAGTAAACCAAATTAAACCAAAAATAAGCTAAACAATATTCCCATTAGTTAAGAACTGCACTATAATAATCTATTGCATCTCTGAACATTACTACTATAATCGTTATTATTTTATTATATACTGTATATATCCCAGTGGTGCGCTGCCTCACAGACCTACTGTAGACTACGGTAGCACTCTGTCCATGCGCTGTCTGCTGTTTGGGCATGATATGAAAAGGGAAGGCTAATGGTGGATCTACTGTGACTGTGTTATCATTTTCCTCTTTACAATGTATACGTCTTACTATGTTTCCTGTTGTACTTGGATGGGTTTAGGGATGCACCAACTACATCCGAGTTGTGAAAGGGGGGTGCATTCATTGTTTAATTGTGATATTTTGTCTTCAGCGACAGTTCTGCTTAGTTGTGATTAACCAAAATTACATAAACGACCTCAATGAGGCAGCACACCAGCAACTCTGAAACTGAATTCTAAAACGCTTAACGTGAAAAACGCTTAACGTTGCTTAATGCTTAATATACTAAGACAGTAATATTATAAGACCAAACTCTGCAAATATCATATTAATAAAGCATACTATGTACAAAACATCAGATGAGCCCAGAATATGAACGCAAACACGTTTAATAACACGTTGCGTTTTCCTCCCATAGAAAACCATTATAAGAAAAGGCTTAACGTGTCTTATGTACTAAGACAGTGTTATTAAAAGACCAAACTAAGTAAATATCATATCAATAAAGTATACTATGTACAAAACATCAGATGAGCCCAGAATACATAGTAGCCTACATAAGACATGTTAAGCCTTTTCTTATAATGGTTTTCTATGGGAGGAAAACACTTAACGTGTTGTTAAACGTGTTTGCGTTCATATTCTGGCCTCATCTGATGTTTTGTACATTTAGTATACTTTATTAATATGATATTTATAGTTTGGTCTTTTAATATTACTGTCTCAGTATATTAAGACACGTTAAGCCTTTTCTTATAATAGTTTTCTATGGGAGGAAAACGCAACGTGTTATTAAACGTGTTTGCGTTCATATTCTGGGCTCATCTGATGTTTTGTACATAGTATACTTTATTAATATGATATTTACAGAGTTTGGTCTTTTAATAACACTGTCTTAGTACATTAAAGAACGTTAAGCGTTTTTCACGAAAGCGTTTTAGAATGTCCATATAATAGCAGTTCAAAAATCCATATTTTTGTAAGCATGAACCAGCAAGGGAGACGTGCGTTTGTCTCGTTGATACAGTAAATATGCAGCAGCTAGCTAGTAAGTTACGGTACATCCGATAAGGTGCGTAGCATTCGTTCAAAACTTACCTTTCTTTGTGCAACTTCAGGTGTCGAACAAAGTTGGACGTTGTGGCAGCTCCGTCTGTAATCTTCGATCCGCATGTTTTGCAGATTGCAACTCGTTTTTTGTCGACTACCTCGTAATTTTTATAGCCAAACCAAACTATCTTCGGTATCATTTTGACAACTGGCGCGTTGTTGCTTGATGTGCTTCATTGGTTGTCTTGCAATGTGCCTGCTTAGATGCTGTCGAATCAAAACAACGTGGGACTACAGTGATTGGATAACGTGCAGGCAGCGCGCTCTCTGTATGCATACAGGTGGATGGTGCACATTTTTTTTCACAGATGCAGATAAACGGAGAGCGGCGCGGCCGTGTGAAAATTTTTTTCCCCAGTTTTCATGGGAAGTAGCAAGTCTTCTCGAGTCATAAGGCGCAAGTCCAAGTAAAGTCACGAGTCATTGATGTTAAAGTCCAAGTCGAGTTGCAAGTCTTTGTACATTTTGTCGAGTCGAGTCTGAAGTCATCAAATTCATGACTCGAGTCTGACTCGAGTCCAAGTCACATGACTCGAGTCCACACCTCTGCTGATCAGAGCCTGAAGGTACGGCGGTGCCGTTCCCCTCACAGCTCCGTAGGCAAGCACCATGGTCTTGTAGCAGATGCGAGCTTCAACTGGAAGCCAGTGGAGTGTGCGGAGGAGCGGGGTGACGTGAGAGAACTTGGGAAGGTTGAACACCAGACGGGCTGCGGCATTCTGGATGAGTTGTAGGGGTTTAATGGCACAGGCAGGGAGCCCAGCCAACATCGAGTTGCAGTAATCCAGACGGGAGATGACAAGTGCCTGGATTAGGACCTGTGCCGCTTCCTGTGTAAGGCAGGGTCGTACTCTCAGAATGTTGTAGAGCATGAACCTACAGGATTGGGTCACCGCCTTGATGTTAGCGGAGAACGACAGGGTGTTGTCCAGGGTCACGCCAAGGCTCTTCGCACTCTGGGAGGAGGACACAACGGAGTTGTCAACCGTGAGGGCGAGATCATGGAACGGGCAGTCCTTCCCCGGGAGGAAGAGCAGCTCCGTCTTGCCGAGGTTCAGCTTGAGGTGGTGATCCGTCATCCACACTGATATGTCTGCCAGACATGCAGAGATGCGATTCGCCAACTGGTTATCAGAAGGGGGAAAGGAGAAGTTTAGTTGTGTGTCGTCTGCGTAGCAATGATAGGAGAGGCCATGTGAGGATATGACAGAGCCAAGTGACTTGGTGTATAGCGAGAATAGGAGAGGGCCTAGAACTGAGCCCTGGGGGACACCAGTGGTGAGAGCACGTGGTGCGGAGACAGATTCTCGCCACGCCACTTGGTAGGAGCGACCGGTCAGGGAGGACGCAATCCAAGAGTGAGCCGCGCCGGAGATGCCCAACTCGGAGAGGGTGGAGAGGAGGATCTGATGGTTCACAGTATCAAAGGCAGCAGACAGGTCTAGAAGGACAAGAGCAGAGGAGAGAGAGTTAGCTTTAGCAGTGCGGAGAGCCTCCGTGACACAGAGAAGAGCAGTCTCAGGTTTGGGGAGGAGGATTCAGCAGGGAGAAGAAGGTGGCAAAGAGCTTCCTAGGGTTAGAGGCAGATGCTTGGAATTTAGAGTGGTAGAAAGTGGCTTTAGCAGCAGAAACACATGAAGAAAATGTAGAGAGGAGGGAGTGAAAAGATGCCAGGTCCGCAGGGAGTCTAGTTTTCCTCCATTTCCGCTCGGCTGCCCGGAGACCTGTTCTGTGAGCTCGCAATGAGTCGTCAAGCAGGAGGGGAGGACCGAGCCGGCCGGGAGGATAGGGGACATAGAGAGTCAAAGGATGCAGAAAGGGAGGAGAGGAGGGTTGAGGAGGCAGAATCAGGAGATTGGAGGGAGAAGGATTGAGCAGAGGGAAGAGATGATAGGATGGAAGAGGAGAGAGAGCGAAGGTTGCGACGGCGCATTACCATCTGAGTAGGGGCAGAGTGAGTAGTGTTGGAGGAGAGCGAGAGAGAAAAGGATACAAAGTAGTGGTCGGAGACATGGAGGGGAGTTGCAGTGAGATTAGTAGAAGAACAGCATCTAGTAAAGATGAGGTCAAGCGTATTGCCTGCCTTGTGAGTAGGGGGGGGCGGTGTGAGGGTGAGGTCAAAAGAGGAGTGGAGTGGAAAGAAGGAGGCAGAGAGAAATGAGTCAAAGGTAGACGTAGGGAGGTTGAAGTCACCCAGAACTGTGAGGGGTGAGCCATCCTCAGGAAAGGAACTTATCAAGGCGTCAAGCTCATTGATGAACTCTCCAAGGGAACCTGGAGGGCGATAAATGACAAGGATGTTAAGCTTGAATGGGCTAGTGACTGTGACAGCATGGTATTCAAATGAGGAGATAGACAGATGTGTCAGGGGAAAAAGAGAGAATGTCCACTTGGGAGAGATGAGGATTCCTGTGCCACCACCCCGCTGACCAGATGCTCTCGGGGTATGCGAGAACACATGGTCAGACGAGGAGAGAGCAGTAGGAGTAGCAGTGTTTTCAGTGGTAATCCATGTTTCCGTCAGCGCCAAGAAGTCGAGGGACTGGAGGGTAGCATAGGCTGAGATGAACTCTGCCTTGTTGGCCGCAGAACGGCAGTTTCAGAGGCTGCCGGAGACCTGGAACTCCACGTGGGTCGTGCGTGCAGGGACCACCAGGTTAGAGAGGCAGCAGCCACGCGGTGTGAGGCGTTTGTATAGCCTGTGCAGAGAGGAGAGAACAGGGATAGACAGAGGCATAGTTGACAGGCTACAGAAAATGGCTACAATAATGCAAAGGAGATCAGAATGAAATGAACTAAACATCTATCTTCCCCGTTATACCATGAAAGCATACTGCTCTCACAGTGAGTACAGTATATACCATGAAAGCATACTGCTCTCACAGTGAGTGCTGTATGCTTGGCCATTAGCCAATACATCAACATGTCCTTTACACCAGGGCTGAAGTCTCCTCCAACAGATTAGACTGATATACCTGTTTGGCTAGAGGTCATACAACCTGAGAGCCTGCTGTGCTACTCTACAGATTATACTGTATTACTTGCACAATCTTGAATCTGTGATAAACCAATTGATCTAGGGGCCAACAAATTACAAGCCATGTTAAGCAGCTTAAATGAATAAATTATCTGTGTTTTTGCTAAACAGTGACAATTGTTATCGTCATCAATTGTCCTGTCTGTGAACAAGCTCTGAGCAAGAACCGCAATAACTCGGTCACCCACTGGCACTATTGTTCGGAGTGGGCCAATAAGGAAACAATGGGAACTCTGTGATGATCGATGTGGACTGTACAGATACAGATATCTCATTGATATCCAGCTACAGTTTCACACAATACTGTATAACTGTTAGCTAAGTATTTTCTGCCTTCAGAATCTTCAGTACAATAGCGTTGGCCTTACACTGCTATTGATTATAAGAACATACAGAGGAACTACCTACCTACATGATGATGATATTACAACACAAGTCTTCAGACAATCATCTGACCCGCCACCTTTACACGCCACACTGTTCTTCTCAGCATGCTGTAGCTGGCAGAGATGACAGTACCTTCCCTGCAGGGACACGCATCTCATTCACACCTCTGTTCAGCCCACCAGGTCCCTGTCCCTGTCACAACTACTCCCTGTCACATCCACAGACTGTGCTCCAATTTCTGTCATTTATTATGACTGCTTGTAATTGCTTATAATACACCTATGAAATGAATGTTATCTACTAGAAACCAGGATTCGTACTGCAGCCTTAACGGGGAAGATAGTGTCAATTTCAGAGGAGCATAGACCTAGAGGTTTGACAGCTGTCGTACAGCCTTGTAGCCCTGACTCTAGTCGGGGCTCACAGTAGAATTTCTGACAGTGCTTTCCATTGTTCAACAGAACACTCTCCCGACCACACACACAGGCTCTGTCCTTCCGTTCTTCAGAGATAATGTGCATTGGCTTATGGGGAGCTGAACTGCTGATGTTCTCCTGTATTAATGGCAGAGAGAGGAATCACTGGGGGAGTAGATGGTGTGCTTCCCAAGAGTTTGGGGGGATACGGAAACCCCTATCCTTCCTGATGTGTGTTCGCATAGCTGATCCCCTCCACCCCGTCCCAGTCCTCCGCTTCCTGTGTGTTCTGGCTTATTTGGGAACATCTTGTAGCATTGGGACCAGGGCTGGCTGCGTGTCCCACTGGATGACTGTGCTCAGGTGCCAGGGCAGATGGGTACACAGACAGCGAGGGGCCTGACGTGAGAAAGAGGGACCCATCTGAGGACTGACAGAAATAGAGCCAGTTTTATCTTTAGTTCCCTCATTGATGTGACAGATGTGACAAAGCATGCCCATAGCCACTATATGCGTCATTCTAGCTTTGCAGCAGCCGTATCAACTGTAACCCAACATTGTGGTTTTGCCTAGAAAATGTGTCAGTTAAGCTGCTAACATGTTACTTTTATGGGCAAGTTACTGATTTATTACAATGAAATTGTGGGCTATAAAATAAGAGAGTGAATAAAATTGCTAATGATAACAAATCCATCAGTATTTCATAAAATACTGTTCAGGGTTTCACTGTGTTCCTCGTCACTAATGCAGGTTGAGCCCTGCTTCAGTATGAAGTCCATCCTCTCCCAGTTTCAGGGGCTGTTGACAGGAACAGGGTCACCCAGCATGGGTTCCTGTCCTGTCCTGTCACGACAGGATTTCCTCTGGTACCAATGTGATGGTCATCGTGAGGCTGTCCGTTTTTACAGCTTTCCCTAACAATGACCCCAGCATCAGCACAGCTTTGAGTCTTACACTTCTTGTTGTTTTTGTTAAAGAGGGCCCTTAATCATATTGCTATATTCACAGAGATTCATTACAAACCCTACAGAAAATGGTGAGTAATTGCGCCCATTGTCAGTAATGATAGGGGTCTGGGGTTAGAGACACTCTGAGCACTAATTACATTGATTGAGTTAGGAGGTCATTCCCCACCCTTGTTAGGAAAATACAGTAGTTGCAATTTCCTGTAATTCTGTTACTTCCTGTTCTGCTACTAATTAACTGGTTAATTGATGCAAATCCAAGTCGTGATGTCAGAGGATTGCTTTAGGAAAAGATGCCCCCTGTATTGTATCTAGCGTAGAAGATGTTTCCCACTCCATACCCAACCATCATGGGGTGAGATGTAAAGTGAGGAAGCAGAACAGCAATGCAAAACTGGACAGCAGAATAATAGCATTAATTGAATCAATTCCTTTTAGATGATGAGTTGTTATAATGCTACGCAGTAAAACAATAAACAAAATTGCAGCCAATATGGTAATCAATCAGTGTTCAGTGCACATGGATGAACTGGCAGGTGTGTGTGTAACCTTCACTTGACTCAGGATATTTTAGTAGTGAGTTAATTTCCTGTCTGTGTAGTATGATACAGCATGCCAACACTACCAGGCCAGACAGATAGAGCCTAGAGATAGCAGAATGGGAATATAATTAGCTCAAATGAACCTGCGGTGACAGTGTGTGAGTCTATTTTGGAACTGAATCAATTACCACTGAAAAGTAATTGATTCATTAAGGCTTGTCATCGCTCTGGGAATCATGGGGTTACATTTCAAGGAAATGTCTTTCAAATGTTTTGTCAGATTTCTGACAGTGTTTTACATTTTTTATTGACTGTCTTGTTCTGTTAGCGCTAATACAATACTATAGCCTGAAGGGAAAATAGAACCCTATCAGATAGAAATAACTGGTTAGATAACCAGACAGTATCCAACTCTTCAATCATGTACATTTACATTTACATCATTTAGCAGACGCTCTTATCCAGAGTGACTTACATGTCTCATCTCTTTCTTTCTGCCCAGAGCAATATTAGTCAGGGCAGTCCCATGTCTGCTCTTTAAATAGACAGATCATATGGTGGGTGGCCTCACAATGAATAAAAGGTGCTTATAACCGCCTTTCTATTTAATACACTTTTTTGTATTGTTATTGCTCATTACTACAGTTTCTGTACATACATGATTATACAATCATTGGTATTACAAAATGAGACACACAATCAGATGAATCCTTTTAGTAAGCTAAAGAGATTGGTTTTATATAAGTAATACAATCAAATTAAGGTTTTTGTTGTGAAAAGAGACGTCATAATGTTTTTATCTTTACCTCAACAATTGAGACTGTAACACTTGGGCCTGGGAGAGCTCAGTGCCAAACCCAGGATAGAAAGGAGACTCGCAAAGGACTCTAAATGGGCCAGGCGGGGAGAAATATCATGTTGCATGTTTAGGAGGTCAGAGAGCTTTGTGTAGCAGGAAAGATCCACAGAGTCAGGAGCAGAGGCCTCTATAAATCACGACTTCATGCTATCTTCCTGGGGCCATCCGGCTCTTAGGGGCCTTTGTGTCTATAATGGATATCAGCAGATGACCTCTCCTTACACCACTTACGGCCCCATTCCTCTTGTGCTTCTGTATGAGGCACCTGTGTTTTTCTTGTACAGACCCAGCATCCTCTATATCTCAGGGCTCTCCAACCGTGTTCCTGGAGAGCTACCCTCCTGTAGGTTTTCGCTCCAACCCCAGTTGTAACTAACCTGATTCAGTTTATCAACCAGCTAATTATTAGAATCAGGTGCACTAGATTAGGGTTGGACTGAAAACCTACAGAACGGTAGCTCTACAGGAACAAGGTTGGAGAAGCCTGCTCTTGCTATCCTCATCATCTTCTATCCTAGTCCATACAAATATAAATCAGTAAGGGCTTCATTTTACCACTAGGTGTCATATTTGCCTCATGCTTATCTTTACCAAAGCATTAGAATATGTAATGTTCGTTTTTGTAGGCCTACAGTATAGGACTGAACCAGGAAATATACAGTGCTGTGAAAAAGTATTTTCCCCCTTTCTAAGTTTCTCTACTTTTGCATATTTCTGATACTGAATGTTATCAGATTTTCAACCAAAACCTAATATTAGATAAAGGGAACCTGAGTGAACAAATAACACAACAATTACATACTTATTTCATTTATTTCATAAACAAAGTTATGCAAAACCCAATGCCACTGTGTGAAAAAGTAATTGCCCCCTTACACTCAACAACTGGTTGTGCCACCTTTAGCTATAATAATAATAATAATATGCCATTTAGCAGACGCTTTTATCCAAAGCGACTTACAGTCATGTGCGCATACATTTTTACGTATGGGTGGTCCCGGGGATCGAACCCACTACCCTGGCGTTACAAGCGCCGTGCTCTACCAATTGAGCTACAGAGGACCAACCAAACACTTCCTGTAGTTGTTGATCAGTCTCTCACGTCTCTGTGGAGGAATCTTGGCCCACTCTTCCGTGCAGAACTGCTTTAACTCAGTGACATTTGTGGGTTTTCAAGCATGAACTGCTCGTTTCAAGTCCTGCCACAACATCTCAATTGGGATTAGGTCTGGATTTTGACTAGGCCACATTAGCCTATGTCACAACAGAAATACATGTTGAGTCTTGGTGCATATTAGACTGTAGACATCACATCCCAGCTTGACTGTCTCTGTGACCATCGTACAGGATGCAGTACACGTGTCTTTTGAATATCATCATCACATGCTTACTTGACACAGATCATACACACAACCATTGGGGTTGATGTTTGCTTCCTCACAACATAAGTAGATCATGATTGCTAATAGAGAAACATGTTGCTAGTTTCTGAGAATCATTTCAATACTTTTCCCACATATGGCCTGAGTGGGATTGTTAGTTACACTAATCGTACAGTGAAACGCTGTTGTTAATGTGTTACAAAGGCCGGTACGGGTCTTAGAGGACTGGGAGGTCCTCTAAGACTCTCAGGTCTCTCAACTCACTATCTCATCTCAGACAGGAAGTATTGTAGCTACAGTTATACCAACACAACACCAAGACTGTATAAAGCAGACAAAAAACATTTTAGGACTTACAGCAGGCAGATCAGTCATAACTTTGAATGCTGCATATTTCTGCAGACTGACTGACTTCGCAGTGCAGTAAACAACAAATACTTCCTCCTATAGAGCATAATGAAGTCAATTTTAATAGTTTCTGTTGGGTGCTTCCCCTGCCATGAGGAACATCGGGGTCTTTTCCTCATAGCTTACATTGCTGTTCCTACCTGGGAAAGTTTTTGCATGTCTATCATTGTGACATATAGTATTGGTAGCTAAGTTACGTAATGTTGTTAGGTTGGAATGCAACACAACTGCAGTATAATAGGATAATATCCACATATTAGCATCTCCTGAAGGACTGTGTTATTGACTAAATAGTTATTTCGTTTTTAGCATTTTTATGATGCTGCAGACAGTCATTTAGTTGTGTTGTCTTTGAGTCTAAGAGGAGATTTCTGCTATTGCTACTGTGTTGTGAGACTAGTTTTAAGGAAATGCCCAATCAATTATTACTCTAGTCTAGGTGCTGTCTGGCAGCTCACGCAGTAAATATCCTCTTTGTTTTCCCATAACTGTCTCTCAAAGCCCCCCCACACCTCACCCCTCTCAGTGAGATATGATGTTAACCCCTTGCAGAGTGCTTGCGGAAATCTGTCTGGTAGTAGGAACCGTTACAAGTCTCTGTTACTCATCAAAGCCCTGGGCCAGGGCACTGTCACAGCTGGTGTGTATAATCACTCTCCCTTGTAGCAGTGGGAGTCAGGTTAGATCTTCAATCCAATCAGAGCACACTCTGAAAGGGCAGGCCTGGCGTCACCCTTTTCTATCTCTCTCTGAGGCTGGAGTGACTGTAGCAGAGAGGTAGAGACAGAGTTTAGGCTAACAGTGGCTGAGGACACAGGGCTCAGTGTATGATCGGGGAGGTGGCTGGAGTAAAGACACAAGTGAGTCATTACAGGGTGGGACTTGGCGTGAATGACAGGTGGAGAGGGGTTTTGACTAGATGGTATACAGCTACGGACGGCAGTGACTTTTTCATAGTAGGTTAGGAGAACTTACCCAGCAGGTTAGGATAATTAACATAGCAGGTTAGGAGAATTAGGTTAAGGTTAGGGCTAGCTCAAATTCTCTCCTAACCTGCTACGTAAAGTCACTTCCATCTGTAGCTGTACTCCATCTAGTCACAACCGTGGAAAGGGGCGTGGGTTAATGCGAGGTAAAGGACACTCAGAACCTCCACTCTGTTGCTATGGGTAACGGATCAGGGTATCACGGTCATGTCATGACGCCGCCCCGGTCTCAGTCACAGTGCCGGACAGCTGTCCCCTGGGTGCATCGCTGGGGGACAAACCGACCAGTCCGAAACGATTACCTCCACACTCCCTCTCCTGGCCATGCTGCCCCAATGGCCTTAGCAGGGAGGAAGGTTCCTCTTTAAATTACTGTTGTAGCGAACACTTGTCTGTGAGCTTTTACTCATGGAGCCTGCATTGAAAACACAGAACTAAGCCTTGCTTTGAAGTTTAAAATTGATGGACCACATAGAACAGCTTCTACATGTGAATGTGCAAAAAGGCATATAAAAATGTATGACTTGGTATGCACTATGCAGGGTTGATTGATTGATTGATTTTATTTGCCAATTTTAAAAAAAAATACATATTATACACAGTACATCAACAATGGTTCTTTATAATGATTGTGATATCTGCCTACAATATATCGTCAACCCCCTCCCTCCCTCCCTCCCTCCCCCACCCCCTCTACCCAGGCCTCGGTGGTAGCTACTTGTTTGTGTGGTGAGTCATGCCTACCTACGCTTGGGTCACCAAGTCTGCTCCTGCTCCGTGTTCAAGGCCGCCTGTGCTGCTGTGAGTGACTCACTGCCTCTCTCCACTCCTTCCATTAAGAAGGTTATGGCCTAAAAACATATATTAGACCCTGGATACGCATTTCGGCAAACTGCAGGTGGAGAGGGGCCTGGTTTCGTGTTTCCATGACAACATATTTAAGTGAAATCACAGCATCGATCAGACAAAGTGGGCTTCTGACAGACTCAGATCTCCAGTTACAGAAGAATCGAAAGGTGAGAGCATTTGGAAGAGGATGTTGTTCTGGAACTTTGTAAAGACTGAAGCTCCTAGAGTTACAATGCCTTCAGAAAATATTCATACCCCTTGACTTTTCCACATTTTGTTGTGTTACAGCCTGAATTCAAAATGGATTCAATCGTTTTTTTTTCCTTCACCCATCTACACCCCATAATGACAAAGTGAAAGCATGTTTTTAGACATCTTTGCAAATGTATTGAAAAATACTTTGTAGAAGCACCTTTGACAGCAATTACAGCTGTGAGTCTTTCTGGGTAAGTCTCTTTAGAGCTTTCCACACCTGGATTGTGTAACATTTGCACGTTATTCTTTAAAATATTCTTCAAGCTTTGTTAAATTGGTTGTTGATCATTTCTAGACAACCATTTTCAGGTCTTGCCATACATTTTCGAGTATATTTAAGTCAAAACTGTAACTCAGCCACTCTGGAACATTCACTGTCTTCTTGGTAAGCAACTCCAGTGTAGATTTGGCCTTGTGTTTTAGGTTATTGTCCTGCTGAAAGGTGAATTCAGCTCCCAGTATGGTGGAAAGCAGACTGAAGCAGGTTTTCCTCAAGGATTTTGCCTGTGCTTAGCTCCATTCCGTTGCTTTTTTATCCTGAAAAACTCCCCAGTTCTTAACGATTACAAGCATACCCATAACATGATCCAGCCACCATTAATGCTTGAAAATATGGAGTGTGTTACTCCGTAATGTGTTGTATTGGATTTGTCCCAAACATAACACTTTGTATTCAGGACAAAAAGTGAATTGCTTTGCCACATTTTTTGCAGTATTGCCTTGTTGCAAACAGGATGCATGTTATGGAATATTTTCGAATATTTTTTATTCTGTACAGACTTCCTTCTTTTCACTGTCAATTAGGTTAATATTTTGGAGTAACTACAGTACAATGTCAGTTTTCTCCTATCACAGCCATTAAACTCTGTAACTTTTTTAAAGTCACCATTGGCCTCATGGTGAAATCCCTGAACGGTTTCCTTCCTCTCCGGCAACTGAGTTAGGAAGGATGTCTGTATCTTTATAGTGAGTGGGTGTATTTATACACCATCCAAAGTATAATTAATAACTTCACCATGCACAAAGGGATATTCAATGTCTGCTTTTTTATTTTAGGTGCCCTTCTTTGCGAGGTGTTGCAAAACCTCCCTGGTCTTTGTGGTTGAATCTGTGTTTGAAATTCACTGCTTGACTGAGGGACCTTACAGCTAATTGTATACAGTGAGGGAAAAAAGTATTTGATCCCCTGCTGATTTTGTACGTTTGCCCACTGACAAAGAAATGATCAGTCTATAATTTTAATGGTAGGTTTATTTTAACAGTGAGAGACAGAATAACAACAACAAAATTCAGAAAAACACATTACAAAAATACTATAAATTGATTTGCATTTTAATGAGGGAAATAAGTATTTGACCCCCTCTCAATCAGAAAGATTTCTGGCTCCCAGGTGTCTTTTATACAGGTAATGAGCTGAGATTAGGACCACACTCTTAATGGGAGTGCTCCTAATCTCAGTTTGTTACCTGTATAAAAGACACCTGTCCACAGAAGCAATCAATCAATCAGATTCCAAACTCTCCACCATGGCCAAGACCAAATAGCTCTCTAAGGATGTCAGGGACAAGATCAGGGCCATCTGAAGTTTGCCAATGAACATCTGAATGATTCAGAGGAGAACTGCGTGAAAGTGTTGTGGTCAGATGAGACCAAAATCGAGCTCTTTGGCATCAACACAACTCGCTGTGTTTGGAGGAGGAGGAATGCTGCCTATGACCCCAAGAACACCATCCCCACTGTCAAACATGGAGGTGGAAACATTATGCTTTGGGGGTGTTTTTCTGCTAAGGGGACAGGACAACTTCACCGCATCAAAGGGACGATGGACGGGGCCATGTACCGTCAAATCTTGGGTGAGAACCTCCTTCCCTCAGCCAGGGCATTGAAAATGGGTCATGGATGGGTATTCCAGCATGACAATGACCCAAAACACACGGCCAAGGCAACAAAGGAGTGGCTCAAGAAGAAGCACATTAAGGTCCTGGAGTGGCCTAGCCAGTCTCCAGACCTTAATCCCATAGAAAATCTGTGGAGGGAGCTGAAGGGTCGAGTTGCCAAACGTCAGCCTCGAAACCTTAATGACTTGGAGAAGATCTGCAAAGATGAGTGGAACAAAATCCCTCCTGAGATGTGTGCAAACCTGGTGGCCAGCTACAAGAAACGTCTGACCTCTGTGATTGCCAACAAGGGTTTTGCCACCAAGTACTAAGTCATGTTTTGCAGAGGGGTCAAATACTTATTTCCCTCATTAAAATGCAAATCAATTTATAACATTTTTGACATGCGTTCTTCTGGATTGTTTTGTTGTTATTCTGTCTCTCACTGTTCAAATAAACCTACCATTAAATTATAGGCTGATCATGTCTTTGTCAGTGGGCAAACGTACAAAATCAGCAGGGGATCAAATACTTTTTTCCCTCACTGTATAGCTAACGTTAGCTATGTTAGCTATCAACTATTCATGTAGCTAGCTAGCTACCTAGATAGCTAGTTAGTGTTTGTTAATCACTACAGATGGTGGTGTGCAAAACCACTAGCTAAATATTCACCCATGCATTTTAACGTTATAGGCAACAACAGTACAGCTAACTCAGTGCCATTATCCCCAGAAGGTGAGGTATTGAAAACAGGGGTGTCAATCATTTTTTTGAAAAAAAGTATTACTTGTTAAACAAAATATTTTTCTCTGAGCAATTGTATTAGTAAGACAAAATGAGATTTTTTTTCTCCAGAAAATCACATTGTAGGATTTTTAATGAATTTATTTGCAAATTATGGTGGAAAATAAGTATTTGGTCACCTACAAACAAGCAAGATTTCTGGCTCTCACAGACCTGTAACTTCTTCTTTAAGAGGCTCCTCTGTCCTCCACTCGTTACCTGTATTAATGGCACCTGTTTGAACTTGTTATCAGTATAAAAGACACCTGTCCACAACCTCAAACAGTCACACTCCAAACTCCACTATGGCCAAGACCAAAGAGCTGTCATAGGACACCAGAAACAAAATTGTAGACCTGCACCAGGCTGGGAAGACTGAATCTGCAATAGGTAAGCAGCTTGGTTTGAAGAAATCAACTGTGGGAGCAATTATTAGGAAATGGAAGACATACAAGACCACTGATAATCTCCCTCGATCTGGGGCTCCACACAAGATCTCACCCCATGGGGTCAAAATTATCACAAGAACGGTGAGCAAAAATCCCAGAACCAACACGGGGGGACCTAGTGAATGACCTGCAGAGAGCTGGGACCAAAGTAACAAAGCCTACCATCAGTAACACACTACGCCGCCAGGGACTCAAATCCTGCAGTGCCAGACGTGTCCCCCTGCTTAAGCCAGTACATGTCCAGGCCCATCTGAAGTTTGCTAGAGTGCATTTGGATGATCCAGAAGAGGATTGGGAGAATGTCATATGGTCAGATGAAACCAAAATATAACTTTTTGGTAAAAACTCAACTCGTCGTGTTTGGAGGACAAAGAATGCTGAGTTGCATCCAAAGAATACCATACCTACTGTGAAGCATGGGGGTGGAAACATCATGCTTTGGGGCTGTTTTTCTCCAAAGGGACCAGGACGACTGATCCGTGTAAAGGAAAGAATGAATGGGGCCATGTATCGTGAGATTTTGAGTGAAAACCTCCTTCCATCAGCAAGGGCATTGAAGATGAAACGTGGCTGGGTCTTTCAGCATGACAATGATCCCAAACACACCGCCCGGGCAACGAAGGAGTGGCTTCGTAAGAAGCATTTCAAGGTCCTGGAGTGGCCTAGCCAGTCTCCAGATCTCAACCCCATAGAAAATCTTTGGAGGGAGTTGAAAGTCCAGTTGCCCAGCGACAGCCCCAAAACATCACTGCTCTAGAGGAGATCTGCATGGAGGAATGGGCCAACATACCAGCAACAGTGTGTGAAAACCTTGTGAAGACTTACAGAAAACGTTTGACCTGTGTCATTGCCAACAAAGGGTATATAACAAAGTATTGAGAAACTTTTGTTATTGACCAAATACTTATTTTCCACCATAATTTGCAAATAAATTCATTAAAAATCCTACAATGTGATTTTCTGGATTTTTTTTCTTCTCATTTTGTCTGTCATAGTTGACGTGTACCTATGATGAAAATTACAGGCCTCTCTCATATTTTTAAGTGGGAGAACTTGCACAATTGGTGGCTGACTAAATACTTTTTTCCCCCACTGTATGTGGGGTACAGAGATGAGGTAATCATAAAAAAATTATGTCCATGCAACTTATTATGTGATTTGTTAAGCACATTTGTACTGCTGAATTTATTTAGGCTTGCCATAACAAAGGGCTTGAATACTTATTGACTCAAGACGTTTCAGCTTTTCATTTTTAATTAGTTTGTAAAAAATAAATAATAAATATATAAAAAAATCCACTTTGACATTATGGGGTAATATGTGTAGGCCAGTCAAAAAAATCTCAATTTAATCCATTTTAAATTCAAGATGTAACACAACAAAATGTGGAAAAAGTCAAGAGGTGTGAATACTTTCTGAAGGCAATGTATAGAATCTTCTCTAGAAGTTTATTGTCTCCCCTTTTCTAGTAACCTCTTTGTTGAATAACTCTTTGTTGAAGGAGACTGTGGGCATCACCTTTGGAGTCATAGGATGCATCATCTCCATAGTGACCTTCATAGTAGCCTCTGCTTTGCCCATGTGGAGAGTTACTGCCTTCATCCCTCAGGTCATCTGGGAGGGACTGTGGATGAGCTGTTTGCTCATGGGACAGTGTAAGTTCTACGACTCCCTCCTTCCCCAGGACCTACAGGCCTCCAGAGCCATGACCATCCTGGCCGGTATACTCATCATCATCAGTGTCTCCTGGACAGCTAGATACACCACCTCAATGAAAACTGGCAGCTGATGGCCTCTCTCTACTTCAGCTGGGGGGCAGTGTCCCTGCTGCTGATCGGAGGAGCCACACTGTCCAGCTTGTGCCCCCCTAGTGAGATTGGCATCATTCTAGTGGAAAGTCTCCCTATTGTCCTGTGCCATCTATTTAGTTGTTTCTATTGACCCTCCAGTGGGGTCATATGGGCCCTGATGATGATCACCTCCATCTCAACCGTCCTGGGAGCTCTGGGATTGATGGGGGCCATCTTTGGTCCAAGTGCACCAACTGCATCAAGAGTAACTGGTCCAGGGCCAAGGTGATGTTCATCATTGGAATATTCTTCATCCTGGCTGGTATCCTCCAGCTCACCACTTCGTGCTTGCCCATTACTTGATACCGAATATCCCCAAATACCAGCTGGATCTTTTGGCTGAATTCAGTCTGCACCGCCTCCATACTCTGCATCTGCATCTTCAAGAGGAACAAGCCAGACTCGACGACGATTCAATCAACCTCCCACTAACAGCTCTGTCCAGAGACTGTACTTTGTTGGTATTTTCTTGCTCCCCACGAATCCTGTCATTGGGTATAACTTTTAAAATGTATATATATTTTCTACAAAATGTAGAAATGCGCCGTTTTCACATATGTAGACAAAGGTATTGTGCTGGAGTAATGAAAATGAGGTTGAAAAGTGGTGGAGTTGCCCTTTTAAGATGAATGCGCTTAACTGTAAGTCGCTCTGGATAAGAGCGTTTGCTAAATGACCAAAATGCTGTTTATTTCCCTATTCTCACTTAAAATGAAAGTACTCATCCTGGAAATTGCACCGCTACCATCTTGTCTTGCTTCCTCACGGAAACCACCACTACAAGAGTACCCCATCACAAAACTTCCTTCTTTGACATTTGTGTTTTTTCCTGTGTGAGAACACAAGACACCTGGATATCTCTATTTAATTTTGGTATATCTTATGACTTAAAGTACCAGTCAAAGGTTTTGACACACATACTCATTCCAGGGTTTGTCTTTATTTGTACTATTTTCTACAATGTAGAATAATAGTGAAGACATCAAAACTATGAAATAACACATGGAATCATGTTGTAACCAAAAAAGTGTTAAACAAATTTAAATATATTTTATATTTGAGATTCTTCAAATAGCCACCCTTTGCCTTGATGACAGCTTTACACACTCTTGGCATTCTCTCAACCAGCTTCACCTGGAATGCTTTTCCAACAGTCTTGAAGGAGTTCCCACATTTGCTGAGCACTTGTTGGCTGCTTTTCCTTCACTCTGCGTTCCGACTCATCCCAAACCATCTCAATTGGGTTGAGGTCGGGTGATTGTGGAGGCCAGGTCATCTGATGCAGCATTCCATCACTCTCCTTCTTGGTAAAATAGCCCTTACACAGCCTGGAGGTGTGTTGGGTCATTGTCCTGTTGAAAAACAAATGATAGTCCCACTAAGTCCAAACCAGATGGGATGGCGTATCACTGCAGAATGCTGTGGTAGCCATGCTGGTTAAGTGTGCCTTGAATTCTAAATAAATCACAGACAGTGTCACCAGCAAAGCACCCCCACACCATAACGCCGCCTCCTCCATGCTTTACGGTGGGAAATACACATGCAGAGATCATCCGTTCACCCACACCACGTCTCACAAAGACACGGCGGTTGGAACCAAAAATCTCCAATTTGGACTCCAGACCAAAGGACACATTTCCACCGGTCTAATGTCCATTGCTCGTGTTTCTTGGCCCAAGCAAGTCTCTTCTTATTATTGGTGTCCTTTAGTAGTGGTTTCTTTGCAGCAATTCGACCATGAAGGCCTGATTCACACAGTCCCCTCTGAACAGTTGATGTTGAGATGTGTCTGTTACTTGAAATCTGTGAAGCCTTTATTTGGGTTGCAATTTCTGAGGCTGGTAACTCTACTGAACACTGGGTCTCCCATTCCTGTGGCGGCCCTCATGAGAGCCAGTTTCATCATAGCGCTTGATGGTTTTTGCGACTGCACTTGAAGAAACTTTCAAAGTTCTTGAAATGTTCCGTATTGACTGACCTTCATGTCTTAAAGTAATCATGGACTGTCATTTCTCATTGCTTATTTGAGCTGTTCTTGTCATAATATGGACTTAGCCCTGTTTGGTAAAAGACCATCTTCTGTATACCCCCCTACCTTGTGACAACACAACTGATTGGCTCAAACGCAGTAAGAAGAAAATAAATTCCACAAATTAACTTTCAAGAAGGCACACCTGTTAATTGAAATGCATTCCAGGTGACTATCTCATGAAGCTGGTTGAGAGAATGTCAAGAGTCTGCAAAGCTGTCATCAAGGCAAAGGGTGGCTATTTGAAAAATCTCAAATATATTTTGATTTGTTTAACACTTTTTTGGTTGCTACATGAATCCATATGTGTTATTTCACAGTTTTGATGTCTTCACTATTATTCTACAATGTAGAAAATAGTAAAAATAAAGAAAAACCCTTAAATGAGTAGGTGTGTCCAAACTTATGACTGGTAGTGTATATTAGTGACAGTATCTTCCTAGCTTCTTATTTAGCACAGTGCACACCCCACCACAGCAGTGCAGGTGTCAGCTTCAACAAGCCTTTCACTAAAGGTTACAGGAAGAGAGCATGCAATAGGACACGAAACGATCACTTTTGATTTCCAGTAAATGAACTCAATACAGAAGAGTATGTATTCCTCCATTCGCCCACAGTGCAGCCGAGCCGTGTTTGATATGGAGAAGGTGTCTCAGTTCAGCTGTTTGTGGCCTTGTGCTCTAAAGCAGTGGAGGCTGAATGTCCTTCCTGGCTGTCAGAGTCAGGGCTGTCAGGGATGCAGTCTGAGTGTGCGTGTGGTCAGACCACACAGCGCTACACTGTTGTACGGTCTTACTCATCAGCCATAGCAGCTCTGGTCGCACAAAGCAGGCGTATGAGACTGATGTGTCAGTTTACCAGAGCTGAGACATGAGTTGGTTAGTAATATTTGTGGCCTCATGTAGCTCAGTTGGTAGAGCATGGCGCTTTAACGCAAGGGTTGTGGGTTCGATTCCCACGGGGGGCCAGTATGAAAAATTTATGTACTCACTAACTGTAAATTGCTCTGGATAAGAGCGTCTGCTAAATTATTAAAATGTAAATGTAAAAATGGTTAGTCATGTGCAACAGATGTGCAATATCGGTAATAAGACACCAATGGCTCAACTTCAGGACCTAGCGTTCTCGTAAGCCAATACACAGCGCAGCACAAACATTGAAATTCCGTAGACCTCCACAAGTCTGGTTAATCCTTGGGAGCAATTTCCAAACACCTGAAGGTACCACGTTCATCTGTACAAACAATAGTACGCAAGTATAAACACCATGGGACCACGCAGCCATCATACCGCTCAGGAAGGAGACGCGTTCTGTCTCCTAGAGATGACTTTGGTGCGAAAAGTGCAAATCAATCCTAGAACAGCAAAGGACCTTGTGAAGATGCTGGAGGAAATAGGTACAAAAGTATCTATATCCACAGTAAAACGAGTCCTATATCGACATAACCTGAAAGGCCGCTCAGCAAGGAAGAAGCCACTGCTCCAAAACCACCATAAAAAAGCCAGACTACGGTTTGCAACTGCACATGGGGACAAAGATCGTACTTTTGGAGAAATGTCCTCTGGTCTGATGAAACAAAAATAGAACTGTTTGGCCATAATGACCATCGTTATTTTTGGAGGAAAAAGAGGGTACTTGCAAGCCGAAGAACACCATCCCAACCGTGAAGCACGGGGGTGGCAGCATCATGCTGTGGGGGTGCTTTTCTGCAGGAGGGACTGGTGCACTTCACAAAATAGATGGCATCATGAGGAAGGAAAATTATGTGGATATATTGAAGCAACATCTCAAGACATCAGACAGGAAGTTAAAGCTTGGTCGCAAATGGGTCTTCCAAATGGACAATGACCCCAAGCATTCTTCCAAAGTTGTGACAAAATGGCTTAAGGACAACAAAGTCAAGGTATTGGAATGGCCATCACAAAGCCCTGACCTCAATCCTATAGGACATTTGTGGGCAGAACTGAAAAAGTGTGTGTGAGCAAGGAGGCCTACAAACCTGACTCAGTTACACCAACTCTGTCAGGAGGAATGGGCTAAAATTCACCCAATTTATTGTGGGAAGCTTGTGGAAGGCTACCCGAACCGTTTGACCCAAGTTAAACAATTTAAAGGCAATACTACCAAATACTAATTGAGTGTATGTAAACTTCTGACCCGCTGGGAATGTGATGAAAGAAATAAAAGCTGAAATAAATCATTCTCTCTACTATTATTCTGACATTTCACATTCTTAAAATAAAGTGGTGATCCTAACTGACCTAAGACAGGGAATTTGTACTAGGATTAAATGTCAGGAATTGTGAAAAACTGAGTTGAAATGTATTTGGCTAAGGTGTATGCAAACTTCCAACTTCAACTGTACAGTATCTACCTGAAGTACATCGTACCTCTGCACATTGATCTGGTACTCCCTGTATATAGCTACATTCTTGTGTGTTTTGTTTTATTCCTCTTGTGTTACTATTTTAAACTCTGCACTTAACGGTAAAGTCTACACCAGTTGTATTCGGCGCATGTGACAAATAAAATGTCATTTGATGTGTGTGTGTGTGTGTGTGTGTCAGATACAACCTTGCCTGTGGGTCAGTTGAGGGGACACTCCAACGTAGAGAGAAGGACATCTGTGCAGAATTAAAGTCACATGTGGTATGAATATTTATTTTAATACCTGTGGAACACTGGGACATTAATATCACTGAACAGACAGTACTTGCCAAAGCTAGACCTCAAAAACATGTTGGTTTGATTTTGCAATGTTGGTTAGTAATTTGGTTCTGATGGGCATAGCATTGTAGTCTTTATTGTCTTAGAGCAAGTGCATTAGAGAGATTAAACTAGAGGGTAAATCCATTTGAATTCAATCACTTTTTTACAGCATCCCTTTTGATTTAAACAAAACTTTCCATGGAAAACGTTGTCAGAAAGTGACTTTTTAAACCTGAATGCCAAAACAAAGTTCCACCATTTTGCAAACCCCACTCTACCATGAGACATCCGTGTCTTTATCACTGGAAAAGATAAACGGTTGAGTTCGATATCATTTAAACGGTTACAAACAGTGTTGCCAAACTATTGTATTTTTTATTGAAAAAAATTGTTTTGAATAAATTTTTTCATTTTTAAACATTTAACATTTAACACTATCTGAAAACGCGTAAACTCCAATTATTTTTCTTTGCATATGTTGTAACTTAGACCCTTTTTCAGATCATCTGAGGTTTTTGTGTTGTACCCGCCATCGGTTGAGACATAACATGCTCTTGAATACAGGGTGGGTGTCATTTCAATCATAGAAATTGAATTCAAAGAATCGACCTATCGATTCAGAACACGGCAATTTAGCTGGTACACCACAATTACTACCACAAAGATGGCCGCCGGTCCACCCACTGTCGAATGTCAACATAAATGGTCATGTCTATTCTATTGTCTATATTTCTATGATTTCAATAGGTTTCTTATGGAGGATTGACAGTATAATTTAAAACATCTCTTGGTGGTACCATTTGTATAGGGGAAAGGATTATGGACCAGGCCAGGCTTCTGATCTGATCCTGGACCAAAGGGTCACTGGTCCAGTCTGGTGGTACCATTTGAAAGTTGAAATTTAAATTGTATTCCCATTTTAGTACATTTATCAGCCAAAACATGATACCCACCTTGTATTCAAGAGCATGTTGTGTCTCAACCGATGGCGGGTCTAAGCTACAACATATGCGAACATGAAGATTTTTTTTTTTTTTATGTATTTGTTGATAATTGGGGTTAAAGGTGAAAAAATGGCTATTTGTATTTTATTTATTTTTTATCCCCAGTAATTATAAAATAGTTTGACAACCCTGTTTGTAAGCATTTCAATGAAACCAGTCTCAACCGTTTCTCTTTTCCAGTGATGAAGTCATGGTTGTCTCATGCTATGGTGGCGTATGCAAAATGGGTTAGCCCTGAGCACCTTTATCTCTTGAGCACTTCTACAATGGGTAAATATATGGAATGTTTCGTTCAAATCAAATAGTGCTGTCAAATAGTGATAGAATTTAACCGGCAGAAGGGTTAATAAACTTGATGCAACGACCCGTATGTGTTTCTAACAGTGTCTTGCATGTGCCAGCTAATACAGTGTGTTAAAGAGCCACTGAACACGCCAATTGGCACGTGTGTTTTTCTGTTGCGATGTGTTGTCTTATGTAAACAAAGTCAGAACTGCTGGGCAGGTTTGTCTCACTGTCATAGCTATTGGATAGAGAGCAATCACCGCAGCTGTTTACCCCATGTCAGTGCGCAAATGGACATCATCAAATCAAAACCCAACCTTCATTTACCCGTTGTAACGCACAGATGTTCCAAACTCAGTTTTAGACGAGACTGACTTTATGACCGAAATGATCCTATTTACACTTTGTAATCCATTTTGACGCTAGAATAACTGTTTCTGTCTCATATCAATGCCACATAGGCTGTTTTTAAAGGTATTCATTGCTTTTTAAAGGCAGTCACTCTTTAAAGCGAAATTAAAACCTGTGTGTGTCTGTGCATTCAGTTTACGTATGTATGAGAGAGCATTAACACTAGTAAACGGCTCATCGAGGAAGTGTGCTCTATTACCAGAGTTATTTTAGTGTAACCGTTCACCTCGTCCCCTCCCCCGTCTCTCCCCCTCCCGTCCCCCCCCTCTGACACTCCCCTTCCAACAAGTCTGCCTCCACATGAACCGCTCTGTTGTTGCTCACTCTCTTTCTTTCCCGCTCGGTCACACATGGACTAAAAGTTAGACAGACAAACTGGGGAAAGGCGTGGATGGTTGTTTACCTGCTTCCATCAGGTTGTATTTTGAATCATATCAATTTATTTTACTGGTGTATGCTGTGGTCTTGCCAAATATTAAGTTGTCATTGCTTATACTATTTCTAATGCAGTACTGTATCTTTTTGTCCCTTGAGGGCTTCAGTTGGTGTGTATACTGTGGATATAGTGTAGCAGCTAATCTGCTGTTTGATTTTCCACACAAGGGTGTACACTGCCAGAGAAGGGTTTGTTGATGGAACAGAGGCATTGTGGTGGCAAAACAACAAGTGTTTGGACTAATGATAAAGCTGTCTGATTGTGCTCTTTGAAGGGTGTCACTCGCTCTATCCATCACTCTTGATTAATGTGTATTTTAGCTAGCCAACTCGCTCATACAGCAATAACATACAAAAACACATATATATATATATATAGTACCAGTCAAAAGTTTGGACACACCTACTCATTCAAGGGTTTTTCTTAATTTTTTTCTATTTACCATGAAATAACACATATGGAATCATGTAGTAACCAAAAAAGTGTTAAACAAATAAAAATATATTTTATATTTGAGATTCTTCAAATAGCCACACTTTGGTAGGGTTGGTATACAGAAGATAGCTCTATTTGGTAAAAGACCAAGTCCATATTATGGCAAGAACTGCTCAAATAAGCAAAGAGAAACGACAGTCCATCATAACTTTGAGACATGAAGGTCAGTCAATCCGGAAAATTTCAAGAACTTTTAACGTTTCTTCAAGTGCAGTCGCAAACACCATCAAGCGCTATGATGAAACTGGCTCTCATGAGGACCGCCACAGAAATGGAAGACCCAGAGTTACCTCTGCTGCAAAGGATAAGTTAATTGGAGTTACCAGCCTGAAAAATCGGCAATTAACTGCACCTCAGATTGCAGCCCAAATAAATGCTTCACAGAGTTCAAGTAAACGACAAATCTCAACATCAACTGTTCAGAGGACACCAATAATAAGAAGAGACTTGCTTGGGCCAAGAAACACGAGCAATGGACATTAGACCGGTGGAAATTTGTCCTTTGGTCTGGAGTCCAAATTAGAAATGTTTGGTTCCAACCGCTGTGTCTTTGTGAGACACGGTGTGGGTGAACGGATGATCTCCACAAGTGTATTTCCCACCGTAAAGCATAGAGGACGAGGTGTTATGGTGTGGGGTGCTTTGCTGATGACACTGTCTGTGATTTATTTAGAATTCAAGGCACACTTAACCAGCATGGCTACCACAGCATTCTGCAGCGATACGCCATCCCATCTGGTTTGGGCTTAGTGGGACTATCATTTGTTTTTCAACAGGACAATGACCCAACACTCCTCCAGGCTGTGTAAGTGCTATTTTACCAAGATGGAGAGTGGAGTGCTGCATCAATGACCTGGCCTCCACAATCCCCTGACCTCAACCCAATTGAGATGGTTTGGGATGAGTTGGACTGCAGAGTGAAGGAAAAGCAGCCAACAAATGCTCAGCAAATGTGGGAAGCTGGTTGAGAGAATGCCAAGAGTGTGCAACGCTGTCATCAAGGCAAAGGGTGGCTATTTGAAGAATCTCAAATCTCAAATATATTTTGATTTGTTTAACAGTTTTTTTTGGTTACTACATGATACCATATGTGTTATTTCATAGTTTTTATGTCTTCACTATTATTCTACAATGTAGAAAATAGTAAAAAATAAAGAATGAGTAGGTGTGTCCAAACTTTGGACTGGTACTGTATGTATGTATGTATGTATGTATGTATATATACAGTACCAGTTAAAAGTGTCTGTTACTTGAATTCTGTGAAGCATTTATTTGGGCTGCAATTTCTGAGGCTGGTAACTCAATGGCATAACACCTTATTGATGTGTAAATTCAACCAACCAATAGGAATACCTAAGCATCAAATAAATACACTGAGCGCGCATAACATTAGGAACACCTTCCTAATATTGAGTTGCACCCCTTTTTGCCCTCAGAACAGCCTCAATACGTCGGGCAATGGCCCATGTTGACTCCAATGCTTCCCAGTTGTGTCAAGTTGGCTGGATGTCCTTTGGGTGGTGGACCATTCTTGAAACACACGGGAAACTGTTGAGCGAGAAAAACCCAATAGCTTTGCAGTTCTTGACACACTCAAAACGGTGCGCCTAGCACCTACTATCATACCCTGTTCAAAGGCACTTAAATCTGTTGTCTTGCCCATTCACCCTCTGAATGGCACACATACACAATCCGTGTCTCAATTGTCTCAAGGCTTAAAAACCCTTCTCTAACCTGTCTCCTCCCCTTCATCTACACTGATTGAAGTGGATTTAACAAGTGACATCAATAAGGGATCATAGCTTTCACCTGGTCAGTCTATGTCATGGAAAGAGCAG